>NW_019268560.1:887852-917556 GCF_002738365.1 Cucurbita moschata | reverse complement strand
TTTTTTTTTTTTTTTTTTTTTTTTTTGCTTATTAGCGGATATTCAAACATCTAATTTTTACGAAAGCATAGGTCTCGATCAATTAGAAATGTTCAAAAAAACTCAATGACCCGACGAACCGAACTCTTATAGATTGGGTTATGAACTTATTCGAATCCGACTAAATTCAAATAAATAAAAATTTTATAAATTGGATTAATTCATGCGTCCTAAAACAACTCAAATTTATTTTAATTTTAAAAAAATACATTTTTACTTTCAATTATATTTGAATATTAAAATACTAAAAACATAAAGAATGATATTTTCCAAATTAAATTAAAAAAAAAAAATCCTTCATCTAGATTTCATTAAATTAATTTTATTTATTGAATTTATTCATTAATTAATACTTAATTTTTTTATTTCCTTCAAAAAAAAATATTAAAAAAAATAAATAAACTATTTAGTATTACGTCAATTAAATATTTATGTGGAATATTCCTGAAAAAAAAAATTTATAGTAATTTTTAGGAACAAAAAATAAACCATCGCAATGCTAGCAGTTTGTAATATTTCCATTTTCTCGATTACTGGAAGTTTATTTTACTATGACGACTTTTTCATACTTTATAGACGATTTTTTTCGATAAAAAATAGAGTTTCACGTCTAATTCAATTTTTCGTCTTGTTAAAATAAAAAATATCACATAAAATGATAAATATATCTCTTAACTAAGAATAAAATACAAATGGTAGAATGATAAATATATCTCTTAATTAAGAATAAAATACAAATGGTAGTGTGTTTATTCAACTAACAATTGATTAACACCTCCCTAATTTTAATCCGCATCCGATTGGTTATCTTAATTGTTGTCTATTCTCGTAACTATTTCCTTTTTTTTTATGTTTTTTATTTCAGAAGGACACCAAAAGTTTGCCGTAAACGAGAGAAACTATCAAAGAGTACCAAATGCTAATGGTAACGACGATAATCTACTTTCAATAGACGCGAAACCGATGAGTTCAACAAACACATAACGAGTCTAAAGTTGGAAAAACATTCGTAACTTCAAATAGGTATAATAGTATTACAAGCAAATAGAATAAAAGAGAGATTGCTACTCGTTTCTATTAGAGTCAGGATCTTGTTATAATCGGTCAACAAGAGATAATCATATCGGACTGTGATGATTAAGTACGTTTTATGATTGTTTGAGCAGTAAATTCACTCCAAATTTGTTCAATATTTCCAGAATCTGAACACTTTATTAAAAACACAAAACACGAAAGCACACAAACCTTAAAAACATCAAAAAGCTTGTTATAAAATATTATCAATTACACTGCAATGAGCTGCTGAGTTTGAGCTGCTTCAATCCTCATTTCCTCCTTCATTTTCCTTATAAACTCTTCTATTTTCTTGTTCAATTCTTCTGTACTCACCACCACCTCTAAATCCCTCCTTTTTCCTTCTTCCTCCTCTTCTTCTTCAACCTCCTCTGTAAAACACCCTTCATCTTCTTCATCTTCTTCTTGTTCTTCATGTTCATCTTCATGTTCATCTTCATGTTCATCTTCATGTTCATCTTCATGTTCATCTTCATGTTCATCTTCATGTTCTTCATGTTCTTGTTCTTCTGACTCATCAGAATCATACCCATCAGAGGCATCAGCCACAAGATCATGTTCAAATTGATCATGATGAACAGAATGGGAAAATGAAGAATACCCAAAAGAGGAGGAAGAAGAAGAAGAAGAAGATGAAGGAGAAGAATCTTGAAGAACAGAGGAAGTGGCAAGAAGAAACAGGATTCCATTACAGATCAAGAACATGAACTTTCTCTCCATGCCATGGTTGAGGAGAGAGAAGAGGAAAGTGGAGAAATAGACAGTAAATGAATGAGGGAAGAGAGAGAAGAAGGAAAAAAACAATGCCAAAACCAAAGAAAACACACAAATTGACACTATGAACTTCACCATCCTTTTCAACCTCTCAACATTATTGTTTGTTGATGATGTTCTATCAAGATCCAAACTTTCATATGAATCCATGTTTATGGCTTCAACCCTATTCTCCATTTTGAAAGGGAATCACCAAAATGAGAGCTTTTCTCTTGAAAACGAGAGATTTTTGGGGGATTTGGGTTAAGTAAGCAAGTACACAGAGCTGCCATGTTCTGTTTCTTTTATAGTGGTCCTTCTAGCTCTTCCATGCCCATGAAAACGAGCTGATTTCAAGTGGGGAAATGACTGAAATGACCTTGTGGACATGAGGGAGGGTATGAGAGGAGAAGGGTATTTTGGGGGAGAGAGAAAGTTATATGAGGGAATTGAGACAAAAAGGAGGAGAGAGAGGGGGGGGGAAATGGAGGGTGGAAGGTTCTGGGGTTTGTCCATGAAAGTGATGAAATTAAGGGATGGAGGGATAAAGGAGAAGGGGACACGTGGAGTCATGAAGAAATGGAGATTAGGGTTATTATTTGGTTTTGAGGCTCAAAGTGTTCCATCCTTTTCTTCTCGTCGGATCCCATGAAAGACCTTACCATTATTGCCTCACTCTAAACGTCACAATCCTTGCTTTATTTGATTGCCAAAATCAATCATTTCCTTTCCTTCATCTTTTCTTTTTGGAAATGAAAAATACATGTCGATGGTTAAATCCCCGACTTTTGTAACGGTTAAGTAAAGATAAACTATCCTTTTAAGTACGGTGATTCTGCGTGAATTCAGTGAAGAAAAGAGATGAAGCTACCTGCAAAACGAATAACTAAGGTATCAATGCAAGAACTTGTGATTACACTCTAATGCTTGAATCAATTAAGATGTTTCGTAAGTGTAGCAAGAGTTACGGTTTGTGAGCGTACCTGGAGGCGTGTTTGTCCTTTCCTTTTGTATGTTGTTGGAATACTCGAGATTTGACTATACGAGTGCTTAGGCCAATGTGGAAAGGTCTATATCAAGTTACTAGAGTAATTCCACCTGGCATGTATGCGTTAGTTGATCAAGAAGGTCCATGGAATGCATGATGTAACAATCGCACTCTTGCAACAGCAAGATAACGATTGTGCGGTACTTGTTCTAACTTAGTGAATAAGTTAGATGTGTGAAATTCAGACTTTGCGAACAATATCAGCGTATGCTCGAGTCTCGGATCACGTTTTGAGAGAAGTGTTTTAGAAAACGTGAGCGAGAAGTTACATTGAAAACAATTTTAAAGAAACAATGTTATAAGCTAAAAGCGAGTAAGCAACAACTTTGATAGTATATAACATGGATAGGAAGAATTGACAGCTAGTCACATCCCTCCATAGTACGTTTTGGGGCTTTTTAGCCCTAGTAGGTGTAGACATGATTTTGGTGACCAGTCATACACCAATGTATTATGCAACATGAGCTAATAAGGGCCTATCTAACATGAAAGCAAGTAAAAGGATTTAGAACAGGCATGTGCTCATAGTCAACACGTCCTATACAAGTATGGTCAGAACATCCAACATGCGGTCACAGGCAACACACTTTGGACAAACATGACTGTGACACTATTGGTTAGCCAAAGACAAAATTTCCAAATTTAGGCATCACCCTAAGTTAGACCAAAGTCATGTGCCCAAGTCAAAGATGATTAGATTTAAATTTTGCGCTTAACATTGTTTAATTACGATGGATGTGCATCTAAAACCTAGTTGGACCTCGAAAAGGTCTAAATATTTTCGGTGTGCCTTATATTTAGGGATCAATCGAATCATAGACAGACAAAATTTGATATGTTTATACTCACGACAAACAGTAACTATTATATACAGTTCACACAAGAATAGAAAAAACGCACTCAAAAGTTAGTTGAACTTTAAAATAGTTAAGTCAATTCGTCCTAACATATCCAAAGTTTGAGATGGATCTTGCAATGGGCTATAAAAGTGCAAATTTTGGTTACTAAAAAACACGCATGTAGTAAACGAACAACAGTCCCAAGTTGAGCTCCTTGAGTTCAACTTACTACATCAACCATGAACTCCAATTGAAGGGTGAAAGATTATGTTACGAGTCATTTTGGACCAAATGAGCATATTTAAATGCATACTAGAAAGTGGCTAAAACCTGAGGCCGAGCTACAACCATGCTCGTCCTCGACTACGACTTTGACAAATGAGGCATGTTTAAATGCATACCTCGAACCCGAAGAACCCCAAGGTCAATCTAATACAATTTTAGAACTCAATTTTTGGAGCCCTAGGGGAAGCCTTCCATAAATATCTAATTTTCATCCCACAAATTGTTGAGCAGAGGAGAGCAACAAAAATATATAATACATGGACCTCTCTGGTGTCTGTTTCCTCAAGACTTGATGAAATTTCTGGACACTTGTCAATAGTTAGTAATGGTTATAAAAGCAGCAGAGCCTTATAATGGCTTCATTGAATTCCACAAAATGATAAGAGAGATTTATCCATGCTAATAATGTTAATTTGGACATACATTCTTGGCCATTTGTTTGTGGAGTTTATTCAAATGGGTGTTGAATGAGTAATAAAGAGTTTAAAGCTTTGATATATATAACACAAGCTATTGATATTACGGTATAAATAGTGGTGAGTTGCTTCTAGTTCTAACTGTTCTTCCATTTCATCGAGGGGTAAGAATTAAGCTACAAGAAGAAAATGAAGAATATCAAGGATGAGCAATACCCTTTTTGATGAGCATCTCATAGATTCTGTCGATTTTGGTTGGATCAATCTTGAATAAGTGATGGGCATCAGATTTCTTGGTTACATTCCCATTGAAAATCTCTACTGATAGAACTTCTTCCATCTTTAGGTAAAGGGGTGGAGTTACTCTGATTTCACTGCATAGCCTTTTTTCCTGCCAATCCAACAGTAAAACACCTCATCGAAACACCAAGAAGACATAAAGTGAAACACCAAGAAGACATAAAGTAAGACAAGTCTGCTGTTTTCTAAGATGGATTACTGTTTTGGTGAGGTTACGTAATAGTCAAAGCCCACCACTAGCAAATATTGTCTTTTTTGGACTTTTTCTTTTGGACTTCCCCTCAAGGTTTTTAAAACACGTCTGCTAGAGAGAGGTTTCCACACCCTTATAAAGAATGCTTCGTTTCTCTCTCTCTAATCGATGTGGGATCCACAATTCACCCCCCTTCGGTGCTTAGCATCCTTGCTGGCACATCGCCAGTAAGGACGCTTAGCCCCGAAGAGAGGTGGATTGTGAGACGTCGATTGGAGAGGGGAACGAAGCATTCTTTATAAGGGTGTGGAAACATCTCCCTAACATACGCGTTTTAAAAGCCTTGAGGGGAAGCTCGAAAAGGAAAGCCCAAAGAGGACAGTATCTGCTAGCGGTGGGCTTGGGCTGTTACAGTTAAAGTAAAAAGAAAAAAAGTAAAAAGAAAATTGTGCATTTCTCTTTGCTAATACATGAATCTTTAAGTTTGTGGTATACAAACATACGTGAATGATTCAGAGTAGTTGATACGACTATACTTGAATAGGATTTGTTCTATAGGTTGTACATCGGTATCTTTGAATTCTAAACAAAGGTTCAGTGTCGATGAATATGATAATAACAGCAAACATTAGTTCGAAAAAGCTGTCAAAAGGGAGCTGGCTAATAAAAGCTGAAAGCTGTCCAAAATTGAATAGAATTGGTAGCTTAGTTGAGATTACAGTCTTATTCACCAAGGTTTCTAGTTCCATTTGATTACCAAAGAGTTCTCTTAATCTAGTGAAGACTTGGTTGTGGAGCTACAGAAATAAAGCAGTGTAGCAGCTTAGTTCCAAGGGAAGGCACTGAGATTTCCCTGGGATAGACTCCAGTAGATAGTTGAGATTATTGTCATAAGACTAATGAAAAGACTAATGGTGCGTTTACACTAATGCCTACAGGGTTGTTTCTTAAAGAATGGTTTTTACAATAATTGGGATCTCAAATCAAGAAAAATGTGAATAAGAAAAGCTCTAAGATGTTCGTTTAGTAAGTCAGAGATTGCACTTACAGCTTCAGAAAGAAAATCTGCGCCAAACATATCGAAGTCGTTGACAGAGCCAGAAAGAGCCTGCACTGCTGGTCGTGAATTTGAATCCTTCCCAGCGGACTCGGATGGAGTGAACATGATTGAATTGCCCCGACTTCCAGCGCCTGTAAGATTACTTTCTTTCACTCTATGATCAGCTCCTTCAGATTCTCTTTTCCTTTTCTTATCGAGAAAGATCTCTGCCTCACTCGGTGTACGACATCCAGCCAATCTAGCTTCCTGGATAATCATTTGTAAATGTAAGCACATCAAAAGTATGCAGAGAACTGAATGTATTAGTTAAGCCATTATCAGACGAGTTACACGATATTGGCAGAAAACAAGAATCTAACGTAAATCTGCATGATGAAAATTGAGTTTTAAAACCTTAAGTTCTTGAATTCGTTTCAAGGTCCGATGCTCTGCAACAATTGTTTGAAGCAATTCCTCGTGTTCTTCCTTTGAATGGAAACGCATGAAGACATCATATTGACGACATATCGCCCTCTCTTCAGCTGATAATTCCTTTTCAAAAGAACTTGGATAAAGTAAATTTCTTTGTAATATAAAATCTTTTCTCCGCTTCCTCTCATCCAGCCTGCAGGATAATAACATCACTATATAAGATTTAGAGAGTAGAAACCAAAGAAACAATGGAAAGGTAAACAAGTTTTGATGGATGTTTTTGCCAACATGTAAAGCCAACAAAAAGGTTACTAACTTTTACCTTTTTGAGTATAAACGCAACACTCTCATTTTCAGCTCATGCTCGTCCTCACCGTCAGCATCCTTAAACTCCATCTCCGCTAGCAGCTGCTCAGCGTCATTATCATATTCTGGATCAAACTCCTGTCTCTTTTCATTGTAACCACTCAGCTCTAATAAAGGACCCTTAGTTGCTTGAACATTAGGTTTCTTCCCATTAAAGCTCCGATCTGTTTGAGAATCTGCCATTATATCATCATACAAATTTAGCTTCAACATCCAGGTGCTCTAAAAAGAGTATGCAAATATTTGAAGAAATATAAAATAAGGGTGTGACTATATTATCGCCTTCCCATTGAATCCATATGATCGTCCGCTGAAAGAGAGAGTCGGGAAGGGAAGAATATGTCCTCTAATCAAACTAAGATTCATAATGACATACTCTGGCTAAAGGTTGTTATCCAGAAACAATAATAAGGCTCCAGGGGGCACACAATATGAAAGCTGTGAAACTTTAACTAGACAACACAACCCAGAGAACACACAATGTCAAGCAAAAGGAAAGACTAGATAATCTACGTTGTCCATCCCTTCGGTGTGAACAACGTATTTGTTGAGGACCGTTGGGAGGGAGTCCCATATTGGCTAGTTTAGGGAATGATCATGGATTTATAAGCAACGAATACATCTCCATTGGCATGAGGCCTTTTGGGGAAGCCCAAAGCAAAGCCATGAGAGCTTATGCTCAAAATGGACAATATCATACCATTATGGAGATCCGTGATTCCTAACAGTATTGTCTTAGGACTCCTATCTAAAAGAACAATATAGAAAGAAAGCCTTGGCTGGAGATTTAGAGAGCTTGTATGCACTAAAATGACAAACGATTATATATAGTTAAACAAGCTTCCATTAAAAGTATAAGGTCTAAGATCAATTAAAAAGATACACAATTGCAATCTCAAGAATTTATCTATACTAGACCTTCCACTTTAACGAGGCTATCTTTAACTTGATTTGCAGATGATGCTTTCTTGTTGGCAATGGCAGCGGCCGTATTGAAGCTACCTTCTTCTACCATAAAATGAACATGCAAAGTATCCAATGATCACCTTGTCCATTAAACACGATATACATTCACAGTCGATCAACAACAATAGACATGTACACCTCACCTGATGTCGAGCTTGATGATAAACGGCCAGAAGGATCTACTTTATGTATATCTTCAACTCTGAGAATAAAAGGAAATATTAATGCGAAGGTAGGGAAATGAAGAAAAAAGAGAAAAGTCATTCAATGGCAAGGTTGATATACTTCACTCTTGAAGGCGAATACGGGGGCTCCTCCTTCAAATTAAGCTCTCCAAGCGTTGAAAATCCTGCAGCATTATAACACATTAATCATAAGCTGCATCATCAAAGCAATACCAGAATCATCTGGAATAAAGCACAATAATAGAGATATAAGAAATTTTGCATTAGTTAACAATTATTCCTTCAACTCGTGAGGCTAGAGCTTGTTTCTCTAGAAGAAAAAGAAACATTGGTCAGTTTTTCCTAGGAAAACTCACGACCTAACACAATCTATTAAATAAACCGTTTCCCACAAAATTAACTTATCATCCAAGACAAATTTATACGTCACAGCATCTCTGGATAATATGTGAGATCCCACATTGGTTGGGGAGGAGAACGAAGCATTCATTATAAGGGTGTGGAAACCTCTCCCTAGCAGATGCGTTTTAAAAATCCTTGAAGGAAAGCTTGAAAGAAAAAGCCCAAAGAGGACAATATTTGCTAGCGGTGGGCTTGAGCTGTTACATAATAAGACCTAACGAATACTTCTCTTTTTTTTTTTTTCTTTGACAAAATTATAGTTCTTGCAAGATTTATCTACATGTCATAGTGTGACAGGATGTCCCTCGCCAAGTGGATTGCCGATGTAGCTCGTAACATAAAGATGAATGTCTCACTAACCTTTCTTGTCTTCACCATGCCCTTTAGCCATAGCAAGGAGCTCCTTTCTATTTTTTCCAACGACATGCGACATGTCCTGAGAACAATCCAAAAGTTACTTGGAAGAACCAAGGTTCTAGGAGAATCAAAATTGTTGAGAATATCGTACCGGTAGAGGAAAATACGGGGAGTTCATATATACACTTGAATAATGTTCTATGCATTGTTCTTTACTCTTCGTTCCCACATGCTCAGCAACTTCTGTCCAATTCCAGAAGCCATACATCTCAATCCCCTACATTATGAAATGTGAATATTCAGGGCAAAAGAAGAACATACAGGCCAAAGGACATTGGTAGAAAATAACATACCTCTAAAAGTAATATTTCATCATCTGCATTCCAGTCTGGGCAAATGAGTGGAAAAAATAAATTATCCTGTCAAGATGAAGACACGTTCAACGAAAGAATATGCATATCGGGTTCAAATCGAATTCAGCAGAAACTGTAACGCTTTAACGAATCGTTCATTTCAACTTGAGACGTAATTCTATCCAGAGGGAAAACTAGAGGTACTTATGAAATAGAGAAGACATCCAAAAATACTCGTCTCGAATTGAACTAGCTCGCTTTAAAAGAAAATCAGATCTAAGAGAAAATACAGTCCATTGGGGGCATTACTAACCATAACCTTGTATGGGTGATTGCTTTTATGAGGCTTCACCTCCGCTCCAACCGAAAAACATTCTATACAAAGGTCGAAGTCAGGGCACATGGCACATTTGATGCGAATTTTCCCTGTAATGTCTTTAATGCAATAATTGCAGTGGTATAAGGCTTTTTTGCCTTCAGCTGGCCCTAGACCTTTCTCCCAAATAAGTTTGAAGGAGAGAAAAAAATGTGAGACAAATAAGTAGTTCAAAACAAGAGCACACAATATATTTAAATAACAGCTCTCGACTTGTAGATCGAAAAGAAATTCTTATCGAACGGAACGTAGAACAGTTCAGGAAGAATCAGCATAACCACTAGTTTCGAAAACAATTAATCAAAGTAGAAAACAACCTGGTGTTGTAGATTCCAAATTATCTCCACTAGAAGAATTCCTTTTTCTCCTAGATCTGCAGCATCAAGAATGAATGTTCAAATTAAAAAAATGAACATAGATATCTTTGAAGCATAAACACATGAAATATTACACAAAAACGCGAGCAGATGATCGGATTTAAGACGTCTTCAAGTCAAAAACTGATAAAGACATCACCAAAATGTTGAACCAAAGAACAGAACATGACATATAATGAATCTATAGTTACCAAAAATAACAAGCCTGGCATCAAATTTCACACCAAATAAGTAGCAGACATTGACATTAATGAGAAACCAACTTCCAAAAATTGAACAAACCACCCAAATTGTAGTTAGTACAGTAGAAAACCAGTAAAGTAAGCCAACAAAACTGGTATACCACCCTGATTATGCACTCAAATGTCTTCCCCCATTATGAAAATTGCAAGACTCAATCGAACACGCAAAGGGTATGTTCATAAACTTCAGTAAAACCTCGAATCAGCAAAGGTTCTGATCGAGAGCAAGAAAATACACAGAGAAAGGGAGAAAAATTGTTAACCTCTGAGACGGATCCTCGTCGGACTGAAAATTTCCCCGAGAGCGACCCATTTGATTTCGGAAATCAAACGAAGATTCCGAACTACGGGGCAAGTGTTTGTTCAACAGAGACTGGCATCTATGGCTGAGATTAAGTGCCCCAGCTGAAGGGCACCATTGATTAGGGATCCCGCTTGAAGAAGAAACTGGAAATTTAGTAAAAAATGAGCAAATTAGATGGGTTTTTTAGGGGGTGCGGATAAAAGAAGCGTGCGTTCGTGATTGAAATGGAAGAATAAACAGCGGAATTCTGAAACCTTCTGATTAAACCCAAAACGATGAAATTCAGAGAGTATCTATTATGATCAATTTAAGAACCGTTCAATTCTTATACTGTTTTCTTGTTCTTCTTTTATTCCATTTATTGATATCTATTATGCCCAACATCCATTTTTTAGTATCTTCTAAAGATTTTAAGATAAATGTTACTTTTAATAATTTAAAATCAAACAATCATTCATTTTTTCTCGATCAATTGAAGTTTCCAGTTCATTCTCGATCGATTTCTTCATCGAAACATTGTTAAATACGATCGATTTCAATAGCTTTATTTTAGCACATGTAGTGATTTCTTTTTCTTTCATTTTCATGGTTACTAATCTTCAGTGTCATCGTGTTCGCGAGGGGATGAGAGCACTTTGCCCTCAATAAGTGGTTGATTGTCTCACAATTCATTTGTCGGGTATTTGTATTATTGTTGCATGTAGGGTTCACTGCAATAGTCCACCACTGCAAAAGCATTCACCATGAGCCCTCGTGCATTCTTGACTTTTGTCTTAACTCAATTCAAGAGTTGTTCTTACCATTTGAAGTTAGCGTTTTTAATGTTATTAATGAGTCTTAACATCAATTCTTATATGTTTGGAAGGTTATTGGTAAAATTTGACTCGGCTAGGGTTGAACCTAAGCTACGATTAGCTACCAGAAGCATAAAAAGAGTAGAATTAAACTTATTGGTTAGTGAACTTATCGTTAGACGTTTAAGGCTCGGTTATAGAAATTGCTTGAGACATAAATACAGATCGAAAAATATGAGCTTCTATTTCAATCTCTATCCCCACAAGAATTTTCATTTATTTTCGTGCCGATCAGATTCCCGTGGTCATTTTTTTTTATCTTTTATATATATATATTAAATAATTTCTATTAAAAAAATGTAAAACACTCTAATAAATTTAATAATTTTTATTTTACCAAGGAGGGAAATAAATGAATTATATTTATAATTTTATCAAAATTATTTATTTGATAATAATTATTAATATTGACCCTTTAAGTAAACTCAAAAACTTTAAATTTAAAACATACATTAAAATTTCAGGCATATATTTTTTTATAAAATACGTATTAATGAATAAAAATTAAATCAAAGAAACTTTATATAATTTTATAGTATACTATCTTATTTAATATAATTATTCCACCGTATACACGTTTGATTTCTAAAATCTAATTATACTAAATATTTATTAAATTCATTTATTTGAACATAAACATTAAATTTTATTACAAAACAAAATAAAAAAAATACATTTATTTATTTATTTTTATTAAGATTTATTCCAAAAACCTCCCATACATATGATCATACTTCTATAGGATCAATATTATATAAATAGTAAAGATCATTTTAATATTCTGTATAATTATATTTATCTTCTAATTTTTACACAACAATTGTGACATCAATTTTTATCGTTTATAGGAAAGAAAAATATAGTTTCGATCAAGGTGTTATATAACAAATTTCAAAATCTAATGTGTATTTTGTAGAAATTGTTATAATAATAATAATAATAATAATGGTTACCGCTTCTCTCTTTATTTATTTATTTATCTTTTGTCTAAATGCATAAAACTGAAATAATTTGAAGCGGATGCGCGCACCGGAAAAGATTTTGATTAAAGGAAAAAAAAAGCTCCCAGCAAGGATCGAACTCGCGGCCTTTTGCTTAGGGAGCAAACGCAATACCACTATGCTATGGAAGCAGCTATTGAAATCAATAATGGTTAGCAAAATCTGTTTTATTATTTTGAGTCGATAAATGCGTAAAACTGAAATAATTGAAGCGTATGCGCGCACCGGAAAAATTTTGATTAAAGAGTAAAAAAAATAGCTCCCAGCGAGGATCGATACCGCTATGCTATGGAAGCGGCTGTTGATATCGATAATGACTACTGATTCTCTCTTTATTTATTTACTTTTTTGTGTCATATATTTCGAAAATATTTGATAATGAAAAATGCTCCCAGCGAGGATCGAACTCGCGACCTTTCGCTTACGAAGCGAACGCAATACCACTATGCTATGGAAGCGGCTGTTGATATTAATAATGGCTACCAATTGGTCTATTTATTTATCTTTTTTTTTTTGCGTAATAAATTTCGCAAATATTTGAAAATGGAAAAAGCTCCCAGCGAGGATCGAACTCGCGACCTTTCGCTTACGAAGCGAACGCAATACCACTATGCTATGGAAGCGGCTGTTGATATTAATAATGGCTACCAATTGGTCTATTTATTTATCTTTTTTTTTTTGCGTAATAAATTTCGCAAATATTTGAAAATGGAAAAAGCTCCCAGCGAGGATCGAACTCGCGACCTTTCGCTTACGAAGCGAACGCAATGCCACTATGCTATGGAAGCGCGGCTGTTGATACTAATAATGTCTACCAATTTCCTGTTTGTTTATTTGTTCTATTTTTTGTGTGTCATAAATTTCGCAAGTATTTGATAAAGGAAGAAGCTCCCAGCGAGGATCGAACTCGCGACCTTTCGCTTACGAAGCGAACGCAATGCCACTATGCTATAAGCTCCCAGCGAGGATCGAACTCGCGACCTTTCGCTTACGAAGCGAACGCAATGCCACTATGCTATGGAAGCGCGGCTGTTGATACTAATAATGTCTACCAATTTCCTCTTTGTTTATTTGTTCTATTTTTTGTGTGTCATAAATTTCGCAAGTATTTGATAAAGGAAGAAGCTCCCAGCGAGGATCGAACTCGCGACGACTATTGATATTAGTATTGGCTACTGCTTTACTGTTCCAGAAGGTGAAGGAAGAAGAAAAAAAGGGCCGAAGACGGGGTTCAGGTTAATAAAGAAATCAGGTAACAGGGAAATAGGTAAAGCAGCGGCTAATGAATGGACTACTCGACTGGAAAGGTTCAGGAGTGAAAGAAAGAAGGTGATTGAGCTTCTCTTTCTTGACTTGATCTTTGGCTTTTACCTGTGAATTAATATTAGTTATTGTAGGAAAGCCTCTTTCTTTCCTATTCCGGGTAAGATGTTTTGTGGGTAATAAGCAATGTATATTACACAGAAACACGCAAAATTTGCCTACACAAAATCAAGCATAATTCCCATAGTCAAAAACCTGATACGGCAAGACTTAATACAGCTGTTTCCCGACTCGCCACCGGTTCGCATTACGGTCACCGAAGGAAATGCCACTACGCCTTCGGCATTGGCACTCAGTGGATGGAGCCCTACAGATTGTTCTACTTCGGATATTATGTTAACAACTACTAAAACCATCACATCCGAAGGGAAGACTAGATCTAATCGAACTCCTGGTAGGAATTCCTCAGGGCGTATTACGGGGTTTCCGAAGGAAGGTACTAGCAACTTGCTGTGTCATATGTTAACAACTACGAAAACCATCACATCAGAGTATTAACATTCACAACCTTAGTATGGAGTAAGGATGGAGCTTATTTGCTGTTATTGAGATTTGGAATAGTGAGATGTCTTTGAGTGTGAGTGTTTATAACGGCATGTAGGGTATCGTTTTATGTCTTTTGGCTCATAGAGAGTAAATGTCAATGTGCGTTATGTGAGTGTCCTTGTATTGGATGTGATTAAAAGAGGGCATTTCAGGAGTTTGTGTAAGTGTGAACGTATATGGTATTAGGGCTGTCTGATTTATGTTTAAGTTGGTGTTTAGAAAAGTGTATGTTTTCTGAAATGAGTATGTTTGGATTTTTGTGTGTAAAGGCTAGTATGAGAAAAGCTTCTATCTCTATAGGGGCACAACCCCACAATAAATGTGCCCCTATAGAGATAGAAGCTTTTCTCATACTAGCCTTTACACACAAAAACCCAAACATACTCATTTCAGAAAACATACACTTTTCTAAACACCAAATGAAACATAAATCAGACAACCCTAATACCATATACGTTCACACTTACACAAACTCGAGAAATACCCTCTAAAAATCACATCCAATACAAGGACACTAGCATTACGCATAGTATTCTACTCGTGTAGTGGGTGTATGGTCCCGTCCCGCCCATGGTGGGGTCAGCTAAGAACCAAAAAGCTTTGTGTCGAACTTCAGCAGTGATCCCATTTTTTTCATCGGGTCCGGATAGTCACAAGAGTTTCATTCATTTTGATTTGAGGATGAGGCAAGCCACTTCCTTTATAAAGCTTCCCGGAAATTGAGGGTCTACTTTCTCCCAACAGCCAGCCATCCTTGACTTTGAACGTTTCCAAAAACAATCTTTCCAGGATGCATGCCAGTTTCATACGACCAGGTGGAGTGCCCAGTTTACAGTTAAAGAAAGAAGGGACAGACAGGTTCAGCAGGATCAGTCTTGCTTGCTTCTTTCTTACATAGGTCATCCTATTTCGGTGCATGGTCAGGTTCTTAAGGTATGTGCCAGAACAGCCGTGGGTCTACCTTTTTCAGGAATTAGATGACCTACTACTGCTGCGGCAAATGCTTGTCAAAAGGCATTTGTAACTAATCGCGTGGGGCGGTGGTGAGGCTGGCTTGACTAAGAATCTCGAAAGGGCTTTACAAATGCTTGTCAAAAGGCATTTGTAACTAATCGCGTGGGGCGGTGGTGAGGCTGGCTTGACTAAGAATCTCGAAAGGGCTTTACAAATGCTTGTCAAAAGGCATTTGTAACTAATCGCGTGGGGCGGTGGTGAGGCTGGCTTGACTAAGAATCTCGAAAGGGCTTTACAAATGCTTGTCAAAAGGCATTTGTAACTAATCGCGTGGGGCGGTGGTGAGGCTGGCTTGACTAAGAATCTCGAAAGGGCTTTACAAATGCTTGTCAAAAGGCATTTGTAACTAATCGCGTGGGGCGGTGGTGAGGCTGGCTTGACTAAGAATCTCGAAAGGGCTTTACAAATGCTTGTCAAAAGGCATTTGTAACTAATCGCGTGGGGCGGTGGTGAGGCTGGCTTGACTAAGAATCTCGAAAGGGCTTTACAAATGCTTGTCAAAAGGCATTTGTAACTAATCGCGTGGGGCGGTGGTGAGGCTGGCTTGACTAAGAATCTCGAAAGGGCTTTACAAATGCTTGTCAAAAGGCATTTGTAACTAATCGCGTGGGGCGGTGGTGAGGCTGGCTTGACTAAGAATCTCGAAAGGGCTTTACAAATGCTTGTCAAAAGGCATTTGTAACTAATCGCGTGGGGCGGTGGTGAGGCTGGCTTGACTAAGAATCTCGAAAGGGCTTTACAAATGCTTGTCAAAAGGCATTTGTAACTAATCGCGTGGGGCGGTGGTGAGGCTGGCTTGACTAAGAATCTCGAAAGGGCTTTTGAAGCTTACACCTCTACAACTCGGGCTCACCGCTTCGCTCCTTTCCCTATCGTTCTCGTAGCTTTGCTCCTCTTTATTCAAAGACAGTAAACTAAGACTCACCTCCTTATTAATTAAGAATCACTACTTCAGGAAGGATCCAAGGATCAAACTCGCAACCTTTCGCTTACGAAGCGAATGCAATACCACTATGCTATGGAAGCGGCTATTGACTTGACTCAACTAAGCTTTTATTTCTTTGTATTTTTGTTTGTTTTTCTAATGCTACCAAATCAAACACACCGTTAATTAATGTTCTATTTTAAATCGTGAATATGTTATTCTATGCATAAATTAATGTTCCATTTTCTCCCATTCTTCTATTATGCTAAATAATAGGCTTATCTCATAAGTTTTAAGGCAAAAATAATTTTATTAATTAATTTTGAGTTTATTCGAAGTAGAATCAAGAAAAAATAATTATAAACTACCATCTAAATTGATTCATTTATGAAAGTTGATAGTTTATAGCTAAATTATTGATTTGAAGCTGAACAAAGTTCACGGGTATAAATGCGTTTTTTTTTTTTCCCAAAATTTTATTTGTACTGCTTCCTTCTCAATCATAAACTTAAAATGGAAAAACAATGAAAAATAAGAATCCTTTTAACTTAGAAATAAGAGTAGCAAAAATATAGGTAGGTAGCAAGTCTCACAATTGGTTAAAGCCATTATAAAGTAGTATGGTTACTGGAAGATACTTCATCGCACTTGGTCTTCTTAGTCTCTTGCTCATCATCTCTATCTCCATTTTCTTTCCCATCTACTGCATGGTCACTATTACATTCAGCTTCACATCTTTTTCTTTGAGGAACGACTTGGAAGAAAGAAGCCTTCCAATCTCTCGTTTCTATGTACCTGAGTAGAATCTCTAGGACTTGATTCACAGTAAGGACCTGGAAATGAAATTGAAAACGTCCAACATATTGTAAGAGAACAATTACTAAATTATACGAGGTCAGTTCGTGATTTTGTAAGTACGTAATCTCAAAAACCTATGCTTATAGATTTGGTTAGGACTTCTTCATCATTGTGACAGGTTGATGCCTCATCTCCCATTTGTTTTTCATTCCATTGGAGAGGGGAATGGAGCATTTCTTATAAAGATGGATAAACCTCTCCCTAGCGAATGCGTTTTAAAACTTTGACGGGGAGCCTAGAAGGAAAAACCAAAAAATGACAATATCTGCTAGCAATGGGCTTGGGCTATTACACTGTGTACACGGTGTAATATGTCTCTCCCAAAGTCACACAGGACAATACCTAAAATCATTGCCCTCTATAACATGCCCAACTCCCCATATTTATAACTAAGAGACCCCTAAAATACCATCCCACTAATATTCCCCATACATCCCTTGGTAGTACTCTCATTAATTGTTGGTTGGGATCACGAGAGATAAGCCTCTTTGCGTCAAGTTCCCACATCTTTACCATCTTTGCATCTTGTGTAAAGCGTCCGAGAATCACAACCATGTTCTTTGAAATAGTCGATTTGCTTAGTCTATTTGGATTTGTTTTTGGAGTCATTTACTATATAATTGGCACGTACCCATGATTGTTGTTTTATGATGTCCTTTGACTTGCTAGTTTTATTTTTTTCCTATTTCATGGGGTATTTGGTCAAAGAGGAATGGCAAAAGTTTCAAAGATGTTAAAAGATCTTGGGAAGAGATTTGGAATGCTGCTAGATTCAATGTCTCTTTGTGGGCTTCCATCTTTAGGGTTTTTTGTAATGATCAGCTAGGTCTTGTTTTATTTGGTTGGAGTATATGAAGCAGGCTACACTAATATAGGAGGAGAACCAATGTCGAACGCATGTCTAACATGAGTATATTATTTCATTTTTCTTATATACCCATTATATTATTTCATTTTTCTCAATAGAAGCTCAATTTCTCATAATAAAAATATAAAAATTAGAAGAAAGTAGGGAGCACACATGTATTCTAAATCTGTCATTTTATAAGTCTAGCATGAAAGAATTTAGTCTATGAAATGCGGATAACAATGATATGCATGTGAAGACCGAAATATACCTGAGAGCTAGACATCTTCAAGTAACTTCCTATTGGAAGTTTTGCTGTTTGAATTCCCTGTTCTTGTGCTTTGTTCATGGTAATCCCTTTCCATCTGTTCCGATCAACTAACCCACCAATGATATATATTTTCTTTAGATCAAGGTCATCAAGCACAGTTTCTGAGTCAGCTGTGAGATAGACCAAATTTTCCTTATGGTCCTGCAAAGCATCTATGTATGATCTATGTTCCTTCTCAATGATCCATTTGTCAAATCCTGGAAGCCTTTGCAGTTGGGTTTCCATTTCTCCATTACACCCAGTCAACCAGAGATGACCAGGAGAAGGACATCTTCCATTCACTGCATAACAATACATTATCTGCAGGTTTTTACCCAATAAAGATACTCAAAAACCTTGCAGTTTCCAGGAGATTATAGAATCATTCTTGAAAATTAACCGTGCATTAAAAATCAAAATAAAGACGACTGCATGAGGATAAAACATGCTCAGTAATTGGTCAGAAGTGTGAATCATTTGTAAATTGAAAAAAAGATATTATTTGGCAGGATCCTAACCATAACTTAATGTGAAGAAAATAAACCAGCTTTGGAATGATGTAGAATAGGGATGATTTAGTGTTTCAAAAATGTCTTAGCATGACAATTAACGTAGGAAAAGTCTACTAAGTAATACGTGTCATGCTTTGACAGTTTCTATTTCTGAATCTTGAATTATATATGAGTAAATAAGAGTATCAAAAAATGTGGCATCTTAGTCTAATCTAATTAAATAGAGCTCATCCCAGACATTAGTAGAAGTACCGAGTATTTAGGTGCAATATAAAGTCATTGTCTCCCAATAGGAATCTTGTATAATCATATGATTCAATTCAAAGCTAAATTTAAACCTACAAACTAATGATTTTATTAAACACGTGGAAAGTTAAATTTTGAAAAGAGCGACTCCTATGATGCATTCCCCTGTTCTTCTTCATCTTCTTCATTATCTTGTCCCCCCTCTCCAATGGTTCTCTATGGTTTTGAGTTTCGAGAGGGTGGGATTAGTCAAGCATTTGATTGATTTAAGATCGTGGTGGCCAGTAGGTATGGAGAGTGCTATCCAAGGCTTGAATGAGAAAACAATGGTTCTTGTCACTCTCAATCAACCAGGTATCCGTATAGTTGTTGAGTTATTGTTCCAAAGCTACCGCTATAGATTCAGTACAATCTAATTCCAAATTATTCTAAGAATTTCGAGTAATGATTATTTTGTTGAGTGGAGAATATATCTGACAGGATGCTTCAGCATGAATTCTTAAAAAATGATGGCAATGGAAAAATACACTCTTGATTCTTGTAGGAGGGGGAGGGAAGGTTGGGAGCCCTTCCATTATATCATAAAGGGTTACCCAAGGAAAGCAGTGTAGACAGCAAGTTCTACAAACCAGGTCATTTGGTTCAATTAGAGGAAGTGAAGGAAAATCACAATACCAATAGAGGGGTACATATCAAAAATCTCACACGTGAATCTCCTTCAGCTGGAAAAATGTGACATTACTAGACCAGGGGATAAGTCGACATCAAGGATGTATAACACCTACCCAAAGATCACGTTTTCAAATCTACAGTTGAGCTTACAAAGGAAAGTTCTTTATGTGAGCAAATTCTGGGTCTTGGAGCGAGAGCAGACTTTCTTTAAAAAAATATATCAAGGATGAGTAATATTCACTCATAAAATTCATTAATTTTTTTTTTGGAGAATTCAGTTTTGGGGAAAAGAGACTCAAACCTCATTTTCATCATTTGTAAGGCTTGAAGAAAACAAAGGTGAAACAAGGTTAAGAAGTTGTAATAGTGTAAATTATACCTATTGCTTTCTCTTGGTGTAAATTATACCCTCTTCGGCACATAGTTTGCCTTCTTTTGTAATTACGTCTTATCAATGACATGAAGAAATTGTTGTTTGTATATATATATAAATTCTAATGTTGGAAATGAAGGATAAGGATCCCATGGTAGAAGCTCAAACTACTCCTCCTTGTGGGAGATGGATTGAAAGAACAATACTGCCTACATACTAGTCATTAAAATATCCAACTAATTTCTAATATAGATCATTTTTATTGTCTCTTTCTATTGCATTTAATAGATAAGTAGACTCCACTAAACTTTTTTGAGCCACTAAAAATACACCATAATAGAAAGGCAGTAGGGTATCCTACCGTCAGCAGCTGGTGTGTAGGCAAGCCAAGTATTTTTCAAATCAAAATATGCAATATCCCACATGATAGATGTTACATAGACACCTTTCATTCATTGTCAAAATGTGTGGGAAATTTATCCAACACTAAGGAAATTTTGCGGGAGCTTCCCTAGGTGGAATGCATATTTAAGGATAAAAGAAATTAACCAACTGAAATCATCACCACGTTAAAAGATTGGAGATGAGCTAATGCGTATAAGTTTCAAAGAAGTAACAGACTAAAACATGCTCCAAGAGCTTTCGTGTAGTATTGTTGGTATTTATTTCTTAAAGAAAGCTTTCAGGAAATATCATTATGAGCATAACCTTTCCACAAAACCTGGAGATGGAGGCAATGAACTCATTGTTTGTTAGTACGTAGATGATCTTACTAATACTAGAAATGATGTGATCTTGAAGTATGTATTATTTCCTTGGTATTGAAATATTACAAACAGCCACAGGCTTTTTCTTTTCCTCCCAAATAGTACAAAAAAATCTTTACAGTTTCAAAGGTTTGTTGCAAGAAATTTTAAATGCTTTTCAAACAAAGTACAATCCTATGCATACTCGAACTGAGTCTGGCTTGGAACTAAATCAAGACCGTGAAGGAAAGAAGAAAGAAGGTGAACGACACACTTTATAACCAAATGGTGGGTAGTTTGATGCACTTAACTGCAACAGAAGAGATTTAGGGAGAATCCAATGTAGCTGCATCTTTTTTGGATACTGAAAGGATCTTTTGCTACTTGCAAGAAACCAAAGATGATCAATTGTTCTACAAAAGTGGGAAAGAAAAATAAAGAAAAGGTAGAGAGGCACTTCAAGTCATGCGTTTGTGTTGACTCAGGCGGCATTTGATTGTCTTCCAAGAAACAATCAATCGTCACTTGATCAACTACTAAAACTAGATTTGAGTCTGCCAAGGCTTTCCTTCTCAAACTATTTGGCTTAGAAAACCTCCCAAATTTATGGTATTCCTAGTGTTGGATGATGGAAGTCCCACATCGACTAATTTAGGGTGTGATCATGGGTTTATAAGTGAGGAATACTACCTCCATTGGTATGAGGCCTTTTGGGGAAGCCCAAAGCAAAGCCATGAGAGCTTATGCTCAAAGTGGACAATATCATACCATTGTGGAGAGTCGTGTTCGTCTAACACCTAGAATACATTCCATTTCAGTTCTTAAGGGACCTCAGAGAAGAAGCCCTTCATCTCAAATGTATGGTCTTCTAAGAAACAATCAATTTCATTTCTAAGATGCTCTACATTCCATCTACTAGAAACATTTACCAAACCTCTAAAATATAAGAAAACAATCCAGTATTCGCACCACCACAAATAATAGTTAATCAACCAAATGAAGTGAGTAACAAGAGAACAAACCTGCTGAACAAGACTGTGAATCTCCGAGGGGGTCATGAGGTCAGAAAATTCAAGGTCGATGACAATCTTCTGACCACAATCTTTAGCCCTGTTGAGCCGCTCAATCTTCTTCTCCTTCTCCTCCGACCTCTTCCCCATCCTCTCCTTCCTCAGGCTTTTCCTAGACTCGATCAGCTTGGCTCTCTCCTCCTCCGTAACACTCGCCAGTGTCTCCTCCCATTCCTTCCGTTTGCGCTCAATATCTTTCTTCTTCTGCTCTTTTTCCTGAGCTTTCTTCTCCGCTTTCTTCGCTTCGTAACGCTGTTGTTTCAGTAGCTTCTTCCTTGCATTCTTGGAGAGGGGGGGCTCTGGAGGATTGCAGCCGGAAGGGGAACAAGGAGGATCCATTTTGGCGCTCTGGTCCTCTTCTCTAGCCTCCATTTTTGGTTTCGAAGTACTCAGTACACTAGGTTAACTGTAATTTTGCCTCAAATGTTGAAGAAAAGACCGGTTATTGTAAAAATGACTCTCTTTATGTGAAATTACTTTTTTACCCTTATTATCATACAAATTGATATTTAACTCAAAACAATAAATTTTTATTGTTTGAGAGTTATTTTGTTGATTTTTATTTTTTATTTTTTATTTTTGGTTAATGGGTGTGAAATTAAAAAAAATATATTTGAATCCCGATCAATTTCAGTGAGATTAGATGAATTTCGACCAAAATTTCAGCCAAAACTCATGAATCTCGACCAATTTTTTATAACCTTATTTTTAGGTTGGTCTGAATTGGACCGAATAAAAAATGCTAACTCGCGAACCGGCCATAAATTTTCAATTTTTAAAAAATTTAATCTAACCCAAATCGTAATGAATGTAATTCAACTCAACCCAACTTTTATAGTTTGGTCGGATGATATGAGTTAATTAGATTAGCTCTTAGAAGTTTGTGCATATAAATTAGAGGTCGATAAGGATAAACAACCAAGCTATTAACAATAAAAAAAACCAACCATATAACAGCTTCCATTAAGTTGAGTCTGCTGGTTATTTATAGCTTAGTCCGTTATACATAGTAAAATGATATAAGGTAAATTGTTATAAATGGTAAATAGGTAGGTAGAGTAAAAATCTATATCCCATAGTTATATACAATAGATGGTTATATCTAGTAAACCTATAGTAAGCTAAACCATATATATATAATCAGAGCTTTGAAAATGTACTTTTTATATTCTATAATCCTCTTACTATACATACTTAAGTCATCAATACAAATCATTTAGCCAAAGTTCTTCTTGCATTTTCTCTATTCTATTCTTTGTGTTCATCTAGATCGAGTGTGTGCATTGTTGGGCGATCCTAACACTTTCCACAGTTAACCACTCTATCTAACTCTTAACCTATATTTACTATCGTTGTTGGTTAAGTAACCCTAGTTAGCAAAACTATAGTTAGTAAAAGAACTAGAGTTAAGAATTTGAAAAGGAAATTTGGTAGACAAGTGCTTAACTAAATCCATCGAAGTGCTTTAAATGTGCAATTTTTTCATGTTCTTGCTACCACTATTATGTGCCTAGATTCAACAATAGTACATTGCATACAAAAATAATAAGACACCGAGATATAAATGTTAAGAATATTAAACGCTTCGTATTTTATCTAAAAATATGATATGAATCACGACCAAAGAATTTCCATACCTCAAGGTCCAATTACAAGCACGAGAGCCAAGAAGCTATAACAAACCTTATACAGTTATATTCAAGCAAGGGTGAGCTCATCAAAGGAAATTCTAGAAGACGTTGGAGACCTCCCTTCTATGTTGTGCGAAATTGAGATTTAAAAAAGAGATGAATTAAATGCAGTTTAAGTTGCATTTAATGAACTCCGTTGAATTTATGAAACTAGTCCAAAGATGACTAATAAGCACATTTTAGCACTATTTAATTATAATTTAACTATTTGTTTGTCATATTTAAGCTAGTTTTAAATATAGGAGTTAAGATTATAGGTTACCATATTCCACCATTAACTACCCATTTTAGTATGAACGTTATGAGTATTTCTCATTTACTAGTCCATTTAATTTGGGAGTTATGTATCACATAGGTTAAGGTTGTAAAGGCTATATGAACCCTTCTTTCTAGACATCAGTTTTTGGAATTAAGAATAAAATTTCTATATAAAGCCTTATTTTCTTTGATTAGACATCAAATTTTGGAATTAAGAATAAAATTTCTATATTAACTTTGTATAAAATTTCTATATTAGCTTTGTTGAGAGCTAAATTTTTCTTTGCAAATTCTTGTGCTTAGAATGCATGCTAGAGTCATTCAAGTTGTATTGATCAAACCTCTTGTGAAATGATTCGAATCACGAGAAACGAGTTTTCTTTACTCTTAATCTTGATTATCAAGATAATCCGTTACATATTTTTTCTTGGGTTGATTTCCATATCAAAATACCACTTAAAAAAATTAAAAAAAATGTTCTTACCCTAATTTTTGTAGGTATTTTTTTTTTACCCTCACTGTTATAGTTAGTACCATATTTAAAATAATACCCCTGAAAAATCTTAAAATAGCATTATTATCCTTTTTATTTTAAAAAATTCAAAAAATAAAAAAATAAAAAAAATGTTTACTGTTAATAGGGATAAAAATTATCTTAACTTTTTTTTTTTTTTTTTTTTTTTTTTTTTTTAAGTTTAAAAATTTCGTTATATATTTTAATTTTTTTTTTAAAAAAAAAACATTATACGAAAGGGGATCTTTTCCGTTGGGCCAGTTCTGGATTCCACTTTGTCTACAAATTTCCGCCATTATAATACCCTGAAAAGCTTCCCAAAGCTTCCAATTCCATTTCAATGGCGATTTCCCATGCCCTTCTTTCACCATTCTCTCTTCCCGACATACCCTCTTCCCCAATTCACTCGCCATTCAGAACCCACTTCCAACCACACTGCACCCTCCGCAGATTCGGCAACTTTCTCGACCTTAAACCCGAGTCCAAACCCCAGCCCCTCAAGTTCGATCTTCCCCTGTTTCATCCCTACTCCGATCGCCCCCGCCGCTTCGACGTGGTGGTCGTTGGCGCCGGCCCCGCCGGCCTCCGCCTCGCTGAGCAGCTCTCCGCCTACGGAATCAAGGTCTGCTGCGTTGACCCTTCCCCGCTTTCTCCTTGGCCCAATAACTACGGCGTTTGGGTGGATGAGTTTCAGGCTCTGGGTTTCCAGGATTGCTTCCACAAGACTTGGCCCATGGCTTCCGTGTATTTAAATGACGAGAAAGTCAAGTTTCTGGATCGCCCCTACGCTCAGGTGCTTACCCTTCAACCCGATGATTTTAGCTTAATTTTGTCTCACTTATATTTTCGTATAAGCTCTCGACATTGTTTTGAGCTGGAGTTTCCTTCTCGTGACCATTTCCTAAATTGGCGGACCCCTTCCCAACAATCATTTTTTGAAATAAAGCACATTACAGAGTGGAGCCCTCGGACAGTCTCCACTAAATCAAGGTTCAGAGTCCTCGAACAAATTACACTCTTTATTGAGCCTCCCCTGAGGCCTATGGAATCCTCGAATAGCCTCCCTTTAATCGAGGCTCAATTCCTTTTTTGGAGTTCTCTATGGAGCCCTCGAACAGTCTCCCCTTAATTGAGGTTCGACTCCTTCTTTAGAGTCTCGAACAAAGTACACCCTTTGTTGAGCCTCCCCTGAAGCCTATGGAGCCCACGAATAGCCTCCCCTTAATCGAGGTTTGACTCCTTCGCTGGAGTCCTTGAACAAAAGGCCTATGGAGCCCTCGAACAGTCTCCCTCTAACCGAGGCTCGACTCCTCCTTTCGAGTCCTCGAGGCTCGACTACTTCTCTACTGTCCTTGAACAAAGTACACCCTTTGTTGAGCCGCTCTGGAGGCCTATAGAGTTCTCAAATAGCCTCTTCTTAATCAAGGATCAACTTCTTAGAGTCTTCGAGCAAAGTACACCCTTTCTTAAAGACTTGAGGATTCTATTGACATGGCTAAAAGGGCATGACTCAGATACCATATTAGGAATCACGACCCTCCACTATGGCATAATATTGTCTACTTTGAACCTAAGCTCTCGTGACTTTGCATTGAGCTTCCAAAATGCTTCCCACCCATGTAAATGGAATGATTACTCATTCCCTAAATTATCCTCCACAATATATACCCTTTTATTCATTGGTTTTGAACGCAGGTGAGCAGGAAGAAACTTAAGATGAAATTAATGGAGGAATGCGCAACAAAAGGAGTAAAGTTCCATAAGGCCAAAGTGTGGGAAATTAAGCATCAAGAATTCGAATCATCAGTGGCTTGCGACGATGGAACTGAAATCAAAGCAAATTTGGTGATCGACACAAGTGGGTTCGCAAGCAGATTCACAGAGTATTCAAATTCGAAGCCAAGAAACTGCGGCTTTCAAATCGCCCATGGAATTCTAGCAGAAGTCGAACAGCACCCATTCGATCTAAACAAGATGGTTCTAATGGATTGGAGAGACACCCATTTAGGGAACGAGCCATACCTGAGACAAGACAACAAAAAATCCCCAACATTCCTCTACGCAATGCCATTCGATTCCAATCTAATCTTCCTGGAAGAGACCTCCCTCGTCGGCCGCCCAGCGCTGCCGTACGCGGTGGTGAAGAGGAGAATGGCAGCCAGACTGCGGCACTTGGGGATAAAGGTGAAGAGAATCTTAGAAGAGGAGAAGTGCGTGATTCCGATGGGGGGTTCTCTACCGAAGATGCCTCAGGCAGTGGTGGCGGCAGGTGGGGTGGCAGGGATGGTGCATCCGGCAAGTGGGTACTCGGTGGTTTTGGGAATGGCAGCGGCGCCAGGGGTTGCGAGAAGGGCCGCGGAGGGGCTAGGCAGCGGCGGGAGGATGATCAGAGGCAGGGCGCTGCAGGGGAGGGTTTGGGAAGGGGTGTGGCCGGCGGAGAGGAGACGTGTGAGGGAGTTTTATTGCTTTGGGATGGAGACGTTGGTGCGGCTTGATTTGGAAGGGTTGAGGAGGTTTTTTGATGCGTTTTTTGATTTGGAAGGGTTTTATTGGGAGGGCTTCTTGTCTTCAAGGTTGTCTATTAGGGAGTTGGGTATGTTGGGATTGTTACTCTTTGGACATGCCTCTCCTATGTCTAAGCTTGATATTCTAACTAAATGCCCTCTTCCTCTTGCTAAAATGATGGCTAATCTTGCCCTCCAAGCTTTGTGATCAATGAATATGTCACCTTCTTTCATCAAATTGTTTTCGAGAACCTTTAGAATTAGTCTCCTCTGTGGATCCCGACCTAAAAACGAGAAGCTCTTGTGTGACTATTTTAGTCGCGGGTGCACAGGAGCGCGAAGGCGAAGGCGAAGGCGAAACAAAAATTGAACGCACTGATTTATCTTCCTTCATGTCGTAGTCTTAGCTTTTCGATGGGTCTTGCATTAGATACATACAACATTCTTTCTGCATTGGCTCTTATTCATTTTTATTTGGGATGTTCATTTGACTTGATGATCCGACTAATCTAGACTACCCAACCAAAACAATAAAATAAAAGTTTGGTTGGATTATATATATATATATATATATCCCCAACCATCGTGGGATATCCCCCCCTTTGGGACCCACAATCCATCCCCTTTGGAACCTTGCGTTCTTGCTGTCACTCATTTATTTCTCCAATTGATATGGGATCGCCACCAAATCCACCCCTTTGGAGCCCAATGTTCTTATTGGCACACCGCCTCGTATCTATCACCCTTCGAGGAACAACGAGAAGGCTGGCACACTGTCTGATGTCTAGCTCTAATACCATTTGTAACGCCCCATATCCACCGCCATAGTCATCTTTGTGGCTTTTAAAATTCATCTGTTAGGGAAAAGTTTTCATACTCGTGTTTTGTTCTCTTCCCAACCAATGTGGGACATCACACAATAATTTGTAATCAATGTAGCGTTAGGTTGTCGCAGGTAAATATTTGATATTTAAACTTCCTGAGATTTTAGTTATTAATATAATTTTTATCACGAATAAGTATAATTTTTAATTAAATTGTGTTGGGCAGTAAAATCTATTTGGGTTAATCAAATCGTCAACTCAACTAACCCAAAAGTTCGAATTGTTCCAAAATATTTTTCTAACCCACCCCAACACGTGAATACCCCAAACATTTATGGCGAATGAATGTTCGAGTGATCGGAGATCAGTAAATGATTTTCATCTAAAACTCGACCGTCTTTGTTTAAAGGTCGAGGGCACTAATGATATTTTATCATTTAAAGATACTCTAAAGAACATTTTCAATAATTTAATTCACGGTTGATTCACTGTTTTATTGTAAATTATTATTGGTCGATAAAATTATTTACTCGAGAACAACGTGATTTTTAAATTTAAGAAAAACAGCCCAAGAAAAAAAAAAGTAATTGATTTTTTTTAAGTAATTAATAAAATGAAAAAACAAGTTAATAACTTAATGAAACAAAATAAAATAATGAAAGTCTCTCCTTTGAAAATATATATATTTATATTAAGGTGCTAGCTGGAGAATATAATGAAATGAACATGTTTAAAATTAATTGTAAAATGTAGGTCAATTTTCTAAACTTCAAAACTATTTGGGCCAGAAGTGTAATTTTTCAAGAACAAAGGAAAAAAAAAAAAGAAAAAAAAAATCCTAATGCGGGAAGAAAATTAGGACACACGCAAGCCTAGTCGAAGGGAGAACTCTCGCCGTCGTTGTTCTGAAGTATTGTGCAAGTTTTTTTTGTCTCTTCCTTCCGAATTTCATCTCAATTTCGGTTTCCTCTTTACATTTGTTCTTCGAGAGTTGATATTTGCTTGCAAGATTTTGGGAATTGATTGAAATAATCCTATTGTGATCGATGAGGCCGATACGGCTGCCGGAGCCACCGAGCCCTACCATGGTTAAGGCAGATATATTTGAAGGCGGGGTTTATGGCGTTATTAGGCGGGCGATTGTCATCGGTAATGGGTCTTCCGGTTCTGAGAATCAGTGTATCGGTTTGGTTCAGGCGCTTGGCCTGGCTGACAAGCATGTGCTCTATGTAAGTTCTGCGAATTCATCTTTTTCGAGGGTTGGAAGTGGTCTAATTGTTTTGGTAATTGAAGTTATTGAAGTTAACTGTTTAATTGAAGCTCTATGTATTGCTTGTGGAATGCGTCGTTTTTTTTTTGTTGTTGTTAAGTGCACTGCGTTACTTTGCATATGGGACTGGTTGTTATGTTAATCTAATAGTAAGAAACAACTTCTGTATTTCCAGGTTTCATATCCGTAGTAAATCCTAAAATTAGAACTGCTCATCACCTTTTTTTTCAGTATTTGAAGGCTTGTATAGTGAAATCCCGAGACTAACAATTCTTATCTTATATGTGTTCCCCTCAAATGCAGCGGGTTACGAGGCCTAGAGGAGGAATAAATGAATGGCTCCACTGGCTTCCCGTTTCTCTTCACAAACGATTAGATTATATCATGATCCAGATAGGTGTTTACACTCGGATTTTGTTGCGATCCAAAAGGACAAAACTTGTGCCTCTATCTTCAGAAAATGGTGGAAGCATGGGCTTGTCCTGCATTTTAGAAGCTGACTTGAAGCATATTGTATCGATGGCTAAGGAGACTTATGAAAAGTAAATTCGTTTCCGGAATATTTTTATGGGAAATTTGATTATTGGACTTGATTTATGATGTGTGCTTGTATTATTTCCAGGGATGGACCGTTGTTGGTGGTTGCATCTGGTAGGGATACCATAACTATTGCAAGTTCCATCAGACGCATGGCAAAAGAGAATGTTTTTGTGGTGCAAGTATGATAACTATCTTTCTTTGTTCTATTTCATATGTTACTTGTATTTGGCTAAGGGATATGTTTGATGACCATTATGGAAGTTTAAAAGTTCTTTCACAAGCTACTTCTTTTTGCAATTCTATCGAGTATTTAGTTGGAGAGGAGAAACAGGGTTTCTAGAGGAGTCCTGGAAGGAGGTTTGGAGTTTGACACGTTTCAATTGCTGCCTTTGGATGTTTTTGACTAATACCTTTCATAATTATCCTTCCCCCCCCCCCCCCCCCCCCCCCCCCCCCCCCC
>NW_019268560.1:883461-887446 GCF_002738365.1 Cucurbita moschata | reverse complement strand
CCCCCCCCCCCCCCCATCTTTTTGAGCCTATTTTTGTCAGTATTTTCCAGCTTTCTTAATCTGGGCTGCATTGTGGGAAATCTCATGTTGTTTCTTTTATTTATCTTATCTGAAGTTGGATTCTCCATTAAAAACAATAAATTATGAAGATGGATGATAATGGCCATAAGGGGAATGTCATCCTAGTAGGGGTGAATTGATTGGGATGAAAAGTTTCTTGGCATGAGATGCCGGACAGTTTTCTTGGCAATCCTTCAACTTAACCATTTTAGGCTTTTTAGCAACAGTAGCCTTAAGTGAGAGGGAGAGAAGACTTTTGACTAACCCTCTTAGAGGAGGAGTTTATTCTTTTTGTGTGAAATTATGTACATTGCCCTTGCATTGGAACATTAGAGAAAGAGATTATTAAGTAAACTTGCAAGTACTGTAATTGTGTTAAAAGTTTTTTCACATGAAGAAAAACCTATTATTCTCTCTGTGTGTGTGTCTTTAAAGGGGGAATCAAGTTTCTTCTTTATTTGAAAATTTGTCCCATTTTTTTTTTTGTCAATCACCCCTTGCTCTTGTTTCATGTTCTCATGCTTTGGAGGTTGGTAGTTAAGATTATTCTATTATCAAGGAGTTTGTGCATGTAATTGAAGGCTGAACTTTTGTCTGACATTATATTTGTTGAGAGTCTTGATAGGATTGTTAGGAGATATTTCCATGATGATTGGTACAAAGTTCTTGCTCTTCAGTTATGTGAGTGTGGATAATTTTCTAGCCGTTAGGGCGATGCTTAGTTGTGTTGACAAGTATGAAGCTAGGTTATTGAGTATTGATTGTGAAGAAGAGTTGGCATTTACTCTTTGTTTCTTGTGGAAGTTCAAGTGGAGGTGTGGTCTAAACGTCAGAAGGCCTTGTTATGTATGTTTATGAAGATGCATTAGGACTAGGAACCTCCAACTTTTGGATTGCTTCACATTTGTTAGAGATAGGCGTGGGTCTTTTGGCAAGTGGCTTTGAAGTAAGCTCCACAACATGGAGCCATGTATCATGGTGAAGTTGAACAATAACTATTTTAAGTTTTTCCCTTTCTAGGTTAAGGCCTTTCTGCTCCTAAATCTTTTGTATGACGTTTGTTATTGTTAGCATGGATCGAGTCAATGACTCTTTTTTCTACATGTTTGTTTCTTTTTTTGGTCTTCGTTTGATGGCTTTAGAAGTTTGAAAGGAGCTTTTTGTCTCCACCTCTGTTGGTGCAAGGAGTCTTAATCATACAAAGCCTTTATTTCAACTTCTTCTTGAAAACATATAACCAAGTGGGACCCACCTCAAAAACTCAGTTAGCTAGTAGAATGCTTTTCCCAAGATGTACATTACAGTCACTAGTGAAATGTGACTTAGTCCTCTAGGTATTTATACTCTTGATTTTTGGTGAATATTGTTGCCTGTAATTTAGTATTGTTCCTTCATTTTCTTACCTTTTGGCGAGGAGCAAAACTTGTATTAAAATTTAGTTTGAGGTGAATAAGGGTCTTCCCTCGAAAATCTTAGGAGCCAGAAGGAAAAAAAAAAGAAAAAAAAAAAAGAAAAAGAAAAGACGCCAATGGGCATAACTGAAGAGACTTGTGTCTGAAAAAAGGGCGGCTTTGTTAGTATATAAGATGATTGTAGGCGCGATGGTTGAAGATAGAGAAATGGTCAAACAGCTTGTGAATGCTCGGAGCTTTTGGATTTTATTGGAACAAAACTAGATATTTGGTTTTCCAAAGACTGAACAAATGTTTTTCACATGCATACCCATGCATATATTTTTCTGGGGAGGTGGGAGCACTTGTGTTGGAGTGTTTCGTGGAGTTCATTTGTTACTTGTGAACTGGCAAAAAGAAACTAATGAGAAGTTGGACCGAGCCTAAGTTACAAAAGTTTGTGCCAGCCTTTAGGCCCAAACTTTGGAGATATGAAGGGTTTTCTTTATCAAGCTCACACAAAGATTTGAATACGTGACCTCCGGTGGGTAGGTGTTACTCGATCAAGCCTCAGTTATTAATATTCAAGTCTCTAGTGGAACAAGCCTTGAGCAAGGAGGACCCACAAGAAGCAACCATTTGAACTGTTTGTATGGAATGTTTATTTAGGATGATTGCCAGTGCTTGTGAAAAAGGAAGAAGCTAGATGGAAGATCAATTGTGGGCTGGAATTGAATGGAGACAATTGGAAGGAAACTGAACATAATAACAAGGAAATGTTGGAAGGCATAGTAAAATGTAAGATGTCATTAATGAGGCTCTAAATTTTCAAGTTGGTAATGGTTTTAACATCAGATTTTGGGATCAGGCATTTATACAGAAAAATCAGCTTTCTTTAACCTATTTAACTGACCGTATTCTGCTGATAAAGTTGATTTGGAACGGCAGAAGCCCAAAGAATGTAAAATGTTTCTCTGGTCTATGGCTTACAGAAGCTTCAATACTGATGATAAGCTGTAATGGAAGTTTTCTCTTGGGCTCTTTTCATGTCTACCTGTAGATCGTGTTTAAGAGACAAAGAATCACTAGGTCATCTGTTTTTACACTGCCCATTTACGCCTAAAACTTTGACACTTTATTTGTGGAAAAATGGGGGTATCGCGTACCTGTCTTGGAAAATGGATGACTGGCTTATAAAAGACTTAAATGCATGGAATTTTAGGGGCAAAGCAAAGGTTTTGTGGAACCCTGCAACCAGAGCACTTTTGTGGCACATTCTGGAAGGACAAGAAAGATAATTTTTTTTTTTTTCGATAAGAAAATTCAAAAGATTATATTCCAAAAGAACATAAACAACCTAAGGGTGGGGTAGAGGGAACCCCCCAAACAAAGCTATAGAGTGAGTCTTCCAATCGCTAATAATCGTCAAGAGGTCATTTACAAAAGAATTTCTTGTGTACAGATATCTACCAAGACACCATATTTTGTACAAGATCACAAAAAGTCATAAAACTATAAGAGTTAGAAGACTTATCGTCAAAGTATCTAGCGTTCCTATTCTTCCAAATGTGCCACAAAATAGCTCTAAAGATGCAACTACCCATCGCCTTAGCTTTCCTTTTCAAATTCCACACAAGAAAACCTTTCATTGAACAGTCATCAATTTTCTTAGGTATACAAAACGATAATTCTAAACTTTCAGCTGAGAAGTTCTATGACCTATAAGCAAAATTGCAATGGAGGAAGAGGTGATCAATGCCTTCTGCCTCTTTCAAGCACATTCTACAACTTGCAGGTGACAAAGACCACCTTCTAATTTCCTTTGGATTCTGTCATCGGTATTTAAACTCCTACGGGCCAAAGACCAAAAGTGGGGTTTGTATGCTTTTAAACTGTCCCAGTCAGGGATAAATTGACCTTAGAGGTTTCAGACGCAAGACTCTAAAAAGCAGACTTACAAGAGTATACTGGAGCCTTCAAGTGACCACAAAATACGATTTTTTGCCTCTCCCATCTGCACTGAGCTCAACTTTTCCACTAGGGCCACCTTACTATGTAATTCTCCAAAGAGCCCTCTTCTCAAGCCCCAATTCTAGGTTTGGTTACTATCATCTCAACAGTCAGCAACTAAAGCTTCCTTTTTGCAAGAGACAACTTAAATACTCGGGAAGCAAGTCTTCATAGGGAGATCTCAATCCAAATGTTGTCTCAGAATCGATAGTTTTACCACAACCAGCTTTAAAAATCATGCAAAATGCTCCAAGGAGGAGGTACTTATTTGCAATATCAGCTCACAGTCTATCTCCTTTCTTCTTCTTGAAGTCAATGGTCATCCAACCTTGGGGGACACTCCATAAATGCTAGCAATGACCTTCTTCCAAGCCCAAAGAATGATAAACTTTTGAAGATATAAGTCTTTAGAATTCAATTTTTTTTGTACTTTTGACACAACACGACTTCTTGGTTTATTAAGTTTCATTATCTCTTATGGGTTTTTTTTTTTTTTTTTTTTTTTTTTTTTTTTTTTTTTTTTT
>NW_019268560.1:845951-882745 GCF_002738365.1 Cucurbita moschata | reverse complement strand
TTTTTTTTTTTTTTTTTTTTTTTTTTTTTTTTGCATCGCTTCCTATTTGTATCATAATAAAAGTTGTGCTTTGTGCTATTACAAATTTGTAGAAGCACACTCGCATTATTGAATACGTCCAGATTGAAAAAACTTCAAAGTTTGCATAGTTTTTAATGTAGTTGCACAAGTTTCTCTTTTATTATTTTTGTGTATTTTTATTCATGGATGTTTTTGTAAGGCCAGAATTAAGTTTTGAGTTCTTATATATATTTTTTCTTTTGGGGTCAGATTCAACATCCAAGGTTGCATTTGAATCGGTTTGACATGGTCATTACTCCTCATCATGATTATTATCCTTTAACTCCTCAAGCACAAGAGCAAGTTCCTCGATTTATAAGGAAGTGGATAACTCCACGCGAACCTCCAGATCAGCATGTGGTAAGTGTGCTGACCATAAATATCTCTTACTTTTTTTCAAAATCAATGTTTAGGCTTATAATGTCATGCTCCCTTCTCTCCATTAACAAAATCTGTCTGTTCTAAAATTTTCAAAAATTAGGTCTTGACTGTTGGAGCCCTGCATCGGATTGATTTTGCTACATTACGTAGTGCAGCTAGTGCATGGCATGATGCATTTGCTCCTCTTCCAAAACCCTTATTGGTGGTCAATATTGGAGGGCCTACAAGTGAGTTTTTCTTAATCTTGGGCCGTCATACTTGGTCAATCAAATTTTTCGTTATTCCTCATTCTCTTTGTTTTTAAAACATCAACTATACCTTGTTTACAATTATTACTTTCCTATAAAAATTATTATTCCTTGTTTATTTGCTATTGCGAAAGTTATATTATTAGTCCTAGTGTACGAGTGTCTATATAGCAGGCTGAATGATTGTTTTTGTATTATGCTGCATGAGTAGATTCAGCAGTTGTTATGTCTTTGACTGAATTTTGGTCGGTCATTGACATTATATTAATTATGCATTTTTTTGGAAAACATTTCAAAGACTAACTAGGTTTGAGAAATTTGGTTGATGAATTAAAAGGAAAAAAAAAATGTTCAAGGATACAAGTTCCTAATTGGGAACAAAGAAAGACAAAAACAACCCAAAATTGAAAAGCCCAAAAAATACATGAGAATTAAGCATTTGAAGAACAACGAAATAAACATCTAAAATGTATCCAACAAACAGCAGAAAATGCTCAAAGTAACTGGAAGGAATCAGCAAAGAGGGCTGCTACCATCTCTAGGAAATAAACCTAGTTTCTCCTTTGAAGCTTTGAAATTCAACTGGAAGAAGAAGCTTTCTGCGAATTCAAAACTATTATGTGAAGCACAAACAAAATGATACCCTATCCATGCTTAGGCCAAGAACCTCTAAAGCTTTCATAAAACCATGATTAACCTTGATGCAACCAGTAAGCTTCTCAACACTTTAGCTTCAACGATTTCCCCTTTGTTACAGGTATCTGGTCCCATTTCCTCATTGTTTTCAGTTGGTCTATTACTGTCCTGTTTGAAGAAGGACAAGAAGAATATCTAGCTACAAATCAACAGGGTGCTTATTTGGATAATTTGGAATGAGCGGAATGCTAGAACAACTACAAGGAAGATCCATACCATCATCAAGCATATTATTTATTTTGGATTTCTATTGGTGTAAAACTAGATCAAATTTCAAGGATTAATCTTTATTCTATCTTATTTCCGATTGAGAAGTTTTTTGTAACTTCATTTGGGTGGGATTAAACTTGAGCTTCAAGTAGGGCAACCAAAACCTTCAAAACAGTAATGACTAAGAAGTTGAACAGGCTTAGACTTCCAAAGCCTCTCAAAGCATAAAACATCAAAAACTTGAAGTCTCTGAGAAACAAAACTTTAACAGCTGGCGCACCTTTACCCCTGAAAATCACTATATATGATGGACATGACGGCAAAGGAAAAAACCCACACAATAATCAGGAAAAACCAAAAAGAAACTATAGAAGCTTTGTCCTATGCAATTTCTGCCCCAATGAAATTACTAGTTGGCTGAGCTGCCAAACAAGCTTAACCTTCTGAAAATGGTGGAATTTCCTAAAGCTGAAGACCACAATTATTATTGAGGAGCAGAGAATCTTTTAAACCCAATGGAGAAGCATTCCCTGTATATTTTGTCAGAATAGTCTTGTTGCTTGAAGAAACAACCATATTTCCTCATTGAGTACCAAATGAAGAGTCTCATCAAAAGAATCTTCCACAATGATATCATCAAAAACATAAATCCGAGCCAATTCTACGCAAACTAACTTTGGATTCCAAATCAGAATCTTCGAACTTGTATTCAATATTTGGAAAGTAATAAAACATTAAAGGGGCGAAGATCAACTACAAGTAAGAGAAGAACTAATGGTCCATGAATATACACTCAACATTTTACCATGAAAGTTGCATCCATTTAATTGAATGGCGATTCTTTGGATAGAATGCTTGTTGGGATCAATGGTCCCATTTTTAGAAATCTCAACTACAGTAAACAAAGTTGATTCAGATGTTACTCCAAACATTGTTGCATTTAGGTTAGATGTATGGTTTTGACCAGATGTGATCAGTGGCAAACAAGGACACCACTGGACTGCTCAGACATGGCACGATGAATCCTCCAATAGTCGTGCGGTTCAAATATGGATGGTTGATAATGATACAAGCTTATTTGGATGGTGCAAACGCACAGACAAATTGTTGTCTTTCTTTGCGCTGGACCAGTTTGTGTACTACGGTTTTGAAAGGAGAAAACCTTTTTGCATGCTGAAGAGTACAGAGACACTGTGCATAGGAGAAAGAGCATTGGATAAAAAGATGCACCGAGGGTCTAACATCAAACAAAATAAGAACTTTTATTGAAGTGTTTATACTAGCATGCAATCCTGAATTGTGTTGGTAGGTTTTCTTTTCGCTCTAATACCAACTGGTGTGAAAAACAGACTAGAGTCAAAAAGGTAAGTTTGCATTTTGCAGAAACATAATTTTTCACACTATGTGAACAACTAATGTTTTTTACCGAACGAGGATATCTAACAGAGTAACTCTTCATATTTGCTTTAAATTTAACACCTATATTACTCATGAATAAAGGATATAAATAAACAAATAATTCGTATACCACCTCTCTCCCTCTTTCCCTTTCCTCCCATGCCTAAACATTTTCGGTCACCATGACTTCCACCACTAAATCACTCCCTTGGAATCACTCCACCTGGTCCATGATCATTGATAGGAAAACCTTTGCCATTGCTTTTGATGATCATTACCATTGGAGCTGAGCTAAGATACTTGGCATACCAGAGTTTCGTTCCACTCTTTGCCCCTCAATTGGCTAGCCTCATCCTTCCACACCCTAGGCAATGACCCATGCACCTACAAATTCTTGAGAGAATTCAGATCCGAAGATTGTCCTCTAGTTGGAAAAGCTTAATAACAAGAATGACTATTTTGTGGAATTAAATCAACTGCAGCACTTCGGCTGGTGCCAATGAAGCCTTATTCCACCAAAATCCAACAAGAAAAGTTGGTTTTCTTTTTATTGATTGATCTCTGATTACCTAACTCAGGCTCGTCGCCACTCTCCTCCCACACAAAGTACCACCTCCAAAGAAATACTTCAAAGATGGATTCCCTTGTTGAACCTCCCCACACGCAAACATTACAAGAACCTCAAGGTTGGGAGAAATAGAAGGGGTTCATCATTCTCCAATGCTGCAATCAACATGACGATTGGCCTAGTATATATCAATAAATCCTTGCCTCTCTAACCATGCGCTGTACTATCAATCCTTTTATGGATAACAAGGCCATGCTTCACGTTTATGATCAACCTAAAACAGTGAAGTTCTTTGGAAAATAATGTATAAAACCATTAGCACACGTGAAAAGCTTCAACAAAGAAGGCTCGACATGACTCTATTTCCAAATTGGTGTCCATTATACAAGAAAGAAAGCGAATCACAAAAGCACTTATTTATGCTGCACATACGCTTAAACTTTCTAGATAATGATTCTCAACATCTTTGGATGACATCTCACATTTTCTAAGGAGGCAAAGGATTTATTGGACATGGCCTTATCGTACCATCCTTCAAGAATGAAAAAGTTACTATGGAAAAAACTCATCATGACTTTCTTTTAGAATCTATGAAAAGAAAGCAATCAAAGAATATCTATGGAAAAAACAAATTTCTACAAAGCTCTTCGACAATTTTGTTTATCAAGCTATCTCTTCGTTTAAATTGTCTAATATTTTTACTTCCTAGAGTTATACCTCCCTCATGGTAAAGTGGGAAGGTCTTTTGTAAACATCATTGATATTACATTCCTTTTATGAAAATTATCTCTTACTAAAAGAAATCGTCTTGGTAGCAACCAACAAACTAAATGCTATGACTTCTTATGGAGGATGGATTGAACTGATGAATCGTCCAGTAAACATATGGACAAAACAAGTTCACATCAATCAATCCTTGTTGAACCTCCCCACACGCCACCATTACAAGAGCCTCAAGGTCGGGAGGAATGAAAGAGGTTCATCATTCTCCAATGTTGCAATCAACATGACAATCAGCCTCGTATACGTCAATCAATCTTTGCCTCTCTAACCACGTGTTGTACTATCAATCATTTTAAGAATAACAAGACCATGCTTCATGTTTATCATCAACAATTGCATGTTCCCTCTATGGCAAATCATATTGGATTTTCATCGGTAAACAATGAATGTGTTTTCTCCCATTGATGACAATCACCCTTCAACAAGATGCTTTGACTTATGGAGGAGGATTGAAGTGATGAATCTTCCTCTAAACGTGTATGGACAAACCAAGATGATTGGGCAATTTCATTAGCTCTACTTCTGACCTTATTTATAGCAGAGTTGCTAGATGTTTGGACAATTGTTTATCTACTTCTTTTTGGCATGAATCCCGGCTCAGTTGTGGGATTCTCTCCTTGGTTTTCGCTCCCTTCGCTTAACTGCTCAACCTCAAATTACAGTCAGTGATGATTGGATAGTCTAAAAAAGTACCTGGAATTTATATATTTGTTGAAACGTAAATGATTTGGAAACAGCTGCATGGGCGGAATCTTAAGGACTCTTGGTCTTGGCCCCTTGATCCATCCAACACATTTGTTGGATTCCCTTGTTTCTCATTCGAGTAGTCTTTAAAGGGTGATTTGGTCAGATTTTTATCCAAGGAAGATTATTAAAAGTTTTATTTGGAAGCTCAATCTTGGAGCTATTAATACAGCTGATCACCTTCAGTGGCGTATGCCTTCTATAAATCTCTCCCCTTCTTGGTGTATTATGTGTGTTTCTCACTCTCAATATCTGGGTCACCTTTTCTACATTGCTCTTTTTCTTCCACTTATTGAGCCATCATCCTACAAGCATTTGGTTGGTCTTTGGCTTTACCAGATTGCATCTGTGATTTCGTTGCCTCCACTTTTGATGTTCTCAACGAGGTCTTCCTTGGGTTTCTTTGGGGGAGAGGAATGAAGACTTTTCAGAGATTCCTTTACTTCTTTTTGTAGGTTTATGGATTCCTTTATTTTTCATTCTTTGTATTTGTGTCAGTGTTATCCTCCTTCCTCTGATTTTTCTAATTTGAAAGTCCTCATGTAACGCCACTAATTAGGATTTTCTTAACCTAATTAGTGACGTCATCCATACATGCATAAATCTTTAAGCGGAAAATTCAACATAAATAGTCTTGAAAACAACACCTACATAAAGGTTCAAAGTCCAAACTAAACATAACTCCGAAATAAAGACATTCAATAACTGAATCCTGAAAATTTAGATAAAATAAATATTCAACGATCTAACGTAAAACTCAAATAAAAACATAAACTGCTAGCTATGCCATCTCATAACTTCCATGGTAACCTCAGCTCTACTGTCAGCCGTACATTGGTGCCTTGCCTTTACCAGAAAAATGTAGGTAGCACGTGGCTTGAGTATTTTATGAAATACTCAGTAAGTCACCCCATTGTTGGGGTTAGATATGCAAACACATGCAACATATGAGTGGGGCCTAACTTTCGTAAACTTTACATGACCTGGGGTACTTTTCTTTCTGGGTAGGGTTGGATGTGTGGTACTTCTCTACACACAGTCCATGTACACGCACATAGACCCACCAGGCGGGCTCGTATACGTACCCCTTGAGCCTATCTTGGTCGGGCACAACATATTACACGTCGCTGGACACCACAAAACAGAAAAAGCTCGCATGATATCATGACGAATATAAATATCGAATTCATACTTTTATGACATAAAGGGGAAGTATCCCGATGCAAATGACATACAAATATGCATGAGGTCCTATAACTTACATTACATGGCATATTACGTAATATGAAAATACGTTCCAATTCCATAGGCATTTCATAACATAATTCAATCATGCTACGTGCACACATGGCAACATTCATCACTTTCATGGCATATAATACTAGCATATCAACCATAACTTTTCATAATATCTAACAGTCAACATAATCCATGCATCACATAGTCATATCACATAAAATATGGTGCATGCAGCGGCCACAGGGCACGCACCATCATACAACACATAATAAGTTAACTCCAACAGTAAAGTCACTTGCCTTGATGGACTTGGCCGAAGTTACTCACAACAAGTTAATTCCAATGGCTAACTATGTCCTATAAGAACCACATAATATATTTAGGAACTTTTCATAACGTATCATAGTTAAATCTCATGTTAATTATCAAGGTAAACCCCCAACACAATCTGTTTTTGACTATTAAGAGCCATACTGACCTTAGAGGCAAAAACAAGGGTAGAAATGACTTCGGAAGGGCCGAAAACCTAGATACCGATATATTGTGAGTATATCGAGCCGACTTCGTGTACGTGTGAGCCGAGCCGAACTGTGTATATGTGCGGAGCCGAATGTTGGGTGTGCGTCTGCAGGCTGAGTATTGGGCCGCCAATGAAACGTGGCCCGATTCTTCGTCTGAGATTTGAGCTGAGATCGGAGGCCGAGCACGAGGCTGTGTTCGAGGGTATCTGACTCGATCCAAACGTTTCGTCTTCCTAACCTGAAAGACAGCGAAACCCTAATCGATCTGCCTCCTCGATTTCGACAACGTGCAGCACCTTCCACCTATTCTGACGAACACGCAGCGGTTTCAATGTCACTTCCTTACGTCCACTTGATTCTTCCTCCGAAATAGCAACCCTAACGTTTCGAGAAACCCTAAAAATACCGTGAACCAATTCACTCGATTTCCTGTCGAAAGCTCTCAGTTTTTTGTTCTCTCAAACACACTTAGACAAATTCGGGAGAAAATTGTTTCAAGGCTACTGAAGGTTGTGCGTTTAAAACGTTTTTCATCAAGGCAATAATTATCTTGTCGGAAATCATGCATATTTTCCGCCCAGAATAAATGCTACAGCATAATATCCTGTCAGTTTTGGAAATAAAAATGAAATCTTAAAAATCAGGTTACGTGCATCTCATGGAATTTTACTTGGAATTTTAGAGGATATGTTACGTGCTTGTGTGCTTGACTTTGTTGGTAGTTGGGACTCAAAGTTGCATCTCATGGAATTTGCTTATAATAATAGTTATCAGACGACAATTGGCGTGGCGCCGTACGAGGCGTTATATGGTAAACGGTGTAGAACACCATTGTGCTAGGATGAGGTAGGGGAGCGTGAGTTTGTGGGTTCCGAATTGGTCCAAGTTAAGAATAAGGCGATGCAAAAGATCAGAGAAAGGATGCGCACTGCTCAGAGTAGACAGAAAAGCTATGCGGACTCAAGATGGAGGAATCTAGAGTTTAAAGTGGGAGACATGGTATTCTTGAAAGTGGCCCTGATGAAAAGTGTCTTAAGGTTTGGACGCAAAGGCAAGCTGAGTCCTTGATTTATAGGACCTTTTGAAATTTTGGAGAGGATTGGACCCGCTACGTATAGGTTAGCCCTACCACCATTACTCTCAACTGTACACAATGTGATAGATTGAGGCCTTGGGTGTGGCAGAAGACTTATGCTATGAGGAAAAATCGTTGGGAATTTTGGCTTGCAAGGTAAAGACTCTACGCACCAAAAACATTGCATTTGTCTAGGTGTGGTGGAGAAACCAACCAATGGAGGAGGCTACATGGGAACGAGAAAATGAGATAAGAGAGAAGTATCCAGAGTTTTCTTGCCATAGAGACTTTCGAGGACGAAAGTCTTTTTTAGGAGGTTTAGATTTTTCTTTATTTTTAAGATTTTATTTTTTATTTAAAAAATGACAGGATATTATGATGTAGCATTTATTCTCGCCAAAAAATATGCGAGATTTCGGCGAGACAATTATTGTCTTAATGAAAAACATTTTACACTCTTTTATATCTCTCAGCACAACCTTTCAGCCGTCTTGGAAAAATTTTCTCTCGAATTTGGCTGAGTGTAGAGAACGGAAAATTGAGAGCTTTTAAAAGGAAATCGAGTGGGTTGGTTCACTGGGTATTTTGAGGGTTTCTCGGAACGTTAGGGTTTCTATTTCGGTGGAAGAATCAAGTGGAAGTAAGGAAGTGTCTTGGTTTTCGGCCCTTCCAAAGCCAGTTTTGCCTTTGTTTTTGCCTCTGAGGTCAGTATGGCTCTTAATAGTAAAACAAAGATTGTGTTAGGAGTTCACCTTGATAATTAACGGTTTAACTAGGATACGTTATGAAAAGTTCCTAAATATATTATGTGGTTCTTAAGGACGTAGTTAGCCGTTGGAATTAGCTTGTTATGAGTAACTTCGGCCAAGGCCGTCAAGCAAGTGACTTTACAGTTGGAGTTAGCTTATTATGTGTTGTATGATGGTGCATGTCCTGTGGCCCTTACATGCACCATATTTTATGTGATATGACTATGTGATACATGGATTATGATGACTATTGATGTTATAAAAAGTTATGGTTGATATGCTAATATTATTTGCCATGATAGTGATGAATGTTGCCATGTGTACATGTAGCATGATTGAGTTATGTTATGGAATTGGAACGTATTTTCATATTACGTAATATGCCATGTAATGTAAGTTATGGGATCTCATGCATATTTGTATGTCATTTGCATCGGGATACTTCCTCTTTATGTCATAAAAGTATGAATTTGATATTTATGTTCACCATGATATCATGCGGGTCTTTTCTGTTCGGTGGTGTCTGTTGACGTGTAATACGTTGTGCCCGACCAAGCTAGGCCCGCCTGGTGGGTCTATGTGCGCGCACATGGGCCGTGTGTGGAGAAGTACCACACATCCAACACTACCCAGAGATGGCATAGCTAGCCGTGTATGGATGACGTCACTAATTAGGATAAGAAAATTTGGAGCGTTACACCTCATGTAATCCACCAGTTGGTGTTGGGAGATTTTGCTCCTTTCATTTCGATCATAATAATAAATAAATAAAATCATATACTGTTGAGAAACCTTCATTGCTTTGCTGTTTGTGTTTGTAATTTTGAGGGAGTCACAGTGCTGGCATTTAACCTGCTTTGTCAAGTCTGTGAATGTTAGGAATGGTAGTAGGGAATCTTGAGGGATTTGTTTACAAAGCAGAACAATAGCTGAAGTCAATGCAGAATTTAGGGTGGTCTTTCTAATTGTGCTGCTTAGGCAATGTAGGGAAACCTTTAGCAGCCATGATTTATAGCTATTATCTTCTTTTTCCATATGCCTAATAGCTGTTTCTTTTGTTTTTGTTTTTGTTTTTTTTTTTTTCTCGTTTTGTTCATTAAATATGCGAGGGAAAATTGCCTAGGGGGTTATACTGGCGCCTTGTGCCCTCTTTTCTTTATTTTCTCTTCATTTTGCTTACTGGATACAAGTAATGAAATAGGAGTACGGTAGTTTCTAGTGTCTAAGTGTAGAAGAGGAGATATATTGACGTGCTCAAATTTCAATCCAGATCAGTAGTAGAACCACGGGTTTGAATTAATTTACAATTTGTATACACAAGTCATAAGTCTCAGAATTTTCACTGCATTTTTGTTGGTGAGATCATGTTAATAGAGAATAAATAGATAACATGCTTTTGAATTATAATATGATTTCTGCAGGTAGCTGTCGATATGGTGTGGATCTTGCAAAGCAGCTGGTAACCGGTTTGCTGAGTGTTCTTGCAAGCTGTGGAAGCGTCAGAATATCCTTCTCAGACAGAACTCCTGAGAAGGTAGTGTTGAGAACAAAAATCTTAGTAATATCCATCTGTGACCTTTCTTATACGTTATTCTTTTCTTGACAGGTATATAACGTTGTTGTGAGAGAACTTGGGGATAATCCAAAAGTTTACATCTGGGACGGACAAGGTTCGTTTTCTATGAAATGAGTTTATTGAGTTCGTCTGTAGTTTTGAAGTATTGTTGCCATTTTTGCAAATTTAATTCAGTTATTCAATATTAATATTCGTCAGAGCCAAATCCACACTTGGGCCACTTAGCTTGGGCAGATGCATTTGTTGTAACCGCAGATTCGGTTAGCATGATAAGTGAAGTTTGCAGTACTGGGTATGATTGTCCATCTCACGATTAATCACCCTGCTTTCATTTTTTCAGTGTTTTAGTCACAGTTTATACCTTGGTGTGCTGATAATTCCTGTGTTATAATTGCAGGAAGCCTGTCTATGTCATTGGAACTGAGCGCTGTAAGTGGAAGTATTCAGCGTTCCACAAATCTTTGAAGGAGAGAGGAGTCATCCGCCCATTCACAGGCACTGAGGATGTAAGTGTTTTTTTAATTCCACGATGCTTCACATACTTAGTGACCACGCTGATACATGTCTCTCGATGTTTTTTCCTTATTTGAATGCGTGATCTAATTAACTCATGTTACAAAATTAAATGCTAGCATGGAGAACAGGAAGGAATATTCTGAAATTATCTCATCTTAGTGTTCTTGTGTTAGATCCCACATAGGTTGGGAGGAGAACGAAATACCCTTTGTAAGGGTGTGGAAACCTCTCCCTGGTAGACGTGTTTTAAAAACCTTGAGAGGAAGCCCGAAAGGGAAAGCCCAAAGAGGATGATATTTGCTAGCGGTGGGCCTGGGCCGTGACAAATGGTATTAGACACTGGGCGATGTGCCCACGAGGAGATTGTTCCCCGAAGGGGTAGACACGAGGCGGTGTGCCAGCAAGGACGCTGGGCCCCGAAAGGGGGGGTCCCACATCAATTGGAGAAAGGAATGAGTGCCAGTGAGGACACTGGGCCCTGAAGGGGGTGGATTCTTAGATCCCACATTAGTTGGGGAAGAGAATGAAACACCCTTTATAAGGGTGTGAGAACCTCTCCCTAACAGACGCGTTTTAAAAATCTTGAGAGGAAACTCGAAAAGAAAAGTCTAAAGAGAACCGTATCTGCTAGGGGTAGACCTGGGCAGTTACATCTTGTTTGGCTCTGCTGAAGGGCAATTCTCCTTAAAGTTTGTCTTGTGCTACTATTACAGACACCTTCTTAATTGAATTGAGTAGTTGTCAGCCGTATAATATTACTTCATTACGACTAGTCTTGTTATATATAAGATCATATTACGTAAGTTGATCCAAGTATGCTCTGATATATATAATATTGTTGACCGCTTATTCATTTCTAAATGGTGTACCGATATATCTTTTGGGGGGGACTACTTACGATTTTTTTTAAGAAACTATTTACAGTTAAGACAAATCGAGGAATATATCGATGCTGATGTTGATAACCTAGATTTATGGATATGGAACACTGATGTTTTAAGATACATAATAGGAATCAAAAGGTCTTGTATAATTGGTGGAGTTATTAAATAAAACTTTTAAGTCTTGCTTAATTAAATTCACAATCTGTTGTTCTTATTACATTTATTTTTAAACGTAAGTAATCACATGACTAAGGGAAATTGATTTCAATAGCAGTGTTAATCTTAATCTTAAAGCACATTCTTGGAACATAAAGTTAGCATGGGAAAACAAGTTTATATGTATGTCTATTTTTTGAGAGAACTAGGGAGAAACAGCAGATGTTAAAAGACGTGATGTCATTGACAAACATGTTGACATCTCATAGACTTCCCCAACAATCTGTTATACTGTTCACTAGGAACTTGCCTTGAATCCACAAGACCCAAGCCTCAATGCCTTTGCATCAGCTTAGATCAACACTAGGTGAAGGTTCTAACGGATTCACCTTTGGTCAAAGACCAAGAGATAAGAGAACTAGTTCATATCTCAAAGTTAAAACACTTCACAAGTTTGGTGACCAATCAATCTAATGCTTCAAAACGTGCAACCTAAACACAAGGCTTGCATAGGGGTAGAATGGAGCCTCCTATGGGTTTATATAGCCAAGCAGTTAAACAACTTTCCTTGATTCTCCGTACGACAAACAAGTAAGGTTTGACATAAGGTATCATGACAGTCTTGGCTTAGTTTCTTCCGTAGCTCTCTCGCTCTTGGGACACGCCATCGGTTTCCTTTTGTCTGCAAAAGGGTCCCTTCAACCTAGAACTATGTAGTCTTCCGGCTCTTCCGGCTCTGGCTAGCTCAACAACACGCCTTGAACAAGTATGACCATGACACTGGATGACCTCATGAGCCAACATATGCACGCAACCTGGTGGACCTTGTGTGCACGCAACCTGGTGGACCTTGTGTGCACGCAGGGCTAGGCTAAGTGCTTGGTAGATATGGTGTGTGTGTAGATGGACTTGTTGGCCAAGCTAATGGGCGCCACACGAGCGTGGGTCGATGGGCCATAGGTCAAGTAGTTGGGCTAGTTATTTGGAAGTTCTTCTTGAGCTCAACTTGGGCTGCTCACCTAATTAGATTCCCACGTGTTTGATCAAGACCGTGATCACATTAATCTGTTTCCTGTTTTTTAATTGACAATAATAGATGAACATAGAAATAAATGAAGAAATCTCATTAAAAAACCCCTTGATTTCAGAACTATTTTTAATACACGAACGTGTCTCTTCTTCAATTACCATCAGATTCTATTTGCATTTACACGTTTTAGTGTTCCAGATTCCCTCTTTTTGAGGCAGGTCAGTTGTCTTGTTATCATACCCCGGATAGAACTTTGATTTTCTTCAGTTTGAGTCAGTCTTTTTCCTTGGAGGCTTGGACCATGGAAAGCTTAAGATGCTTCAGTATCAGTTCCTAATTTTGATATCTTTTTTAGATTCCTTTCACTGTAGTGCTAGAAAGCGACAGATACTTTTGTCTAGTATAATTCTGTAATAGCCCAAGCTTATCGTTAGTAGATATTGTCTGCTTCTGTCCGTTACGTATCGCCGTCAGTCTCACGGTTTTTAAACGTGTCTACTAGGGAGAGGTTTCCACAACCTTATAAGAAATGCTTCGTTCCCCATATGTTGACGTGAGATCTCACAGATTTGGTCTTTTTCAATATAATTGATAGCATTGGGCCATTCTTCTCTGCTTGGCGACAAAAGTTGAAAAGAATATCTTGGATGTGGTGGCTTTTCTATTTGATACGAAATAAAAGTTAACTAGTTAAGACAATGCTTCACATTCCTTCTGATGTTGACTAATGGATGTTTGATGCCCCCTTTATATATTCTGTTTAACATTTCAGATCTCGGAGAGCTGGAGTTACCCTCCACTGAACGACACAGCAGAAGCAGCTACTCGGGTGCGGGATGAATTAGCCAAGCGCGGCTGGAGAATACGACCATAGGGGAAGTCTGTGGATATGTGTTAGACACACTGCTTCATTTGTCATAAAAAATGGCACCCCCTTCACCTTTTGAGCATTACTTTTGTACACTGGTGCACATAGGAACAGAGAATTACAAGCATTAATGGTTTCAAATCCAATTCTTGGACAAAACTTGAGATAAGAATAATGAAGCTAGCAGCTGTTTGTTAGTGCGGCTTGTATCATATGCAGAGGCTTTGGCTTGCTCTTTTCCACAGATCTGGCAGCTCTTAGATTTTGATCAGCAAAAATTTTATACCGTACGGTGAAAAATATGTGTTTATTGTAAATTGGGTTAATTGTATTTGATTAAAATAAGCAGAATGTTAAATGGTTTTGTTAGTAGCTACAGTTGGAACAAACATGAAACTGACCATTGGTTTAGTGGAAATTAGTTACATCTGTTTATAAATCATTGGTTTAGTGGCCCATGCTTTACTAATTGAGCTTTGCAGCCATTATTATCTTTTAGATAAGCTTACACTCATGCCTATTGGTTCTGTAGCTATGACTCGAACTTTTTGCTCTTCTAATGTAAAAGGTGGCCAGTCATTCATCAATACTTAGGAATTTGCTTGACATCTCGGCGGAGGGATTGAACACCTGCATCCGATCGAAGGTCCATTTTAGTTTCTCCTAACATAAAGGCAAGCTTTTCTAGGTGGGTCGCTTTGTGCAAGACATTGCTTAAGACCAATAGGTCACATGATAGGTGCCTGATTGACTTTGCACGCTCTTCCTTTAGCCCTTTGCCTATTGGCTTGGCATGCAAGCTACCTTGATCCGTCTTTGGTATCGATTCGTTATGCCCAAAATCCTCCAACAAGCCCATCAGTCTCTTGCCACCTAAAACTCCACCAATTAGGCGCATAAGAACATACAACACCCATCACATGCATGCTTTAAATAGTATATGTGAAATTTATAACTCTAAAAATAAATTCATAGTCTTACACATTTAATTTAAAACAAGAAATTGTAAATAATATAGTCTATTAACATGAAAAATGAAATAAACCACCTATCGAATATTAAATATAAATCCATGCATGTTATGGCCCTATCTTGACTTTAATGGCATTTTCAGCATTCAGCACTATCCGTGCAGAGACGTTTTACCTTGAAAAATATAAGAGTTGCCCGAAAAATATAAGAGTTGCCCTATCTTGACTTTAATGGTATTTCCAGCATTCACTGCTATCTGGGCAGAGACATTTTACCTTTATTTGAAAAATATAAGAGTACATGTGGCTTAAGGCTCAAGTATTTTAAGAAATACTCAATAAGTCATCCCACGGTCGAGGTTAGCAATGCAATCACATGCATAATATGATTGGGACCTATCATTTAAAACCTTAACATAGCCTTGGATTTTTCCAGTTTTTGGCAGGGTTGAATATGTGGTACTTCCCCGCAACACACCACCACGCAAAGTGGGCATTGAAGACATGTTGAGACACAAGCACAACAGAGACATCAGCATAGACATGAAGTACAAGATAGGCTTGTTGAAGGGCCGGGTAGGGCCCCGGGCCTTAACCTCAAAAGTCGGGGTTTCGGAAGGAATTTGGGCATGCGGTTCGGGAGTTAAGTCCGTCCATATGAAATATGAATGCTCGCCAAGTTTGGTGTCAATCGGACATTGGACGGACAATGCACGACACCGTATGACACCTCACACAAATCATGTCTACTCCTGGTAGAATGAAAATGGCTCAAAATGTACTATAGGGGTACCATGGTGTTAGCTCTCCACCACCCCTGGGCCCTGTGGCCTAAGTGAGCTACCCTGTGGCACATACGTGTGTCACAGTGTGGGCGAACGTGCTAAGACGAGTGTCTCGGGCGACTTCCTTTTGAAATGGGTTTTTGAAGGACAGTACCGGACAGCACGGGTGTGCCAGTATTGCGCCATAGCCCGCGTGTTGGAGGTTGCTACATACACCCGCTATCCGGTACGGTATCCGTAAATGACTCGGCATAGACACGGGAGGGCCTATGCTTCGATAGAACCCAGATGGATGGATGTTCGGGAAGCCCCGATGAGATGAACGACACACGGGCCCATTCTCGATGGCACGACCGAACGAATTATGATGGCCGACGACATCCCGAGACTCGAGATGGCGTCAAGACATATGGAACCCGTCGATGGGGATCGAGATGGCAAGATGAGATGCGACGTTATATTGAGAGACCTTGGCCCGAGTAGAGGCAAGGTCGAGCCGAATGAGTTGGCCTAGCGTAGAGGCAAGTCGGATGTGTCGCAGACGATTGAACATACACGCACAGGCAGCGTGTGTGGTTGAACAAGCTTGGATTCCGCACAAGCGATGTTTGATTGGCGAAGACAAACCTCGCCTAAGGTCCGGCGAAGCCACAAAGCCGGGGCGAAAAATATATATGGGGCTTAATCCCCCTTAAGGCTAGTCGTGAGCGTGTATAGATCACGACGCCGCACGGTCAAGAATGTAGGACCATGACATCGTGCACAACATATTACACGTTGTCAAACGACACAGAAAAAGAAAGACCCACATGATATCATGACGAACATAAATATCGAAGTTACGTGTCTGTACTAGCATAACATAATGGAGAATTATCCCGATGTACATGACATATATACATGCATGAGATTCCCATGATTTACATTCATATCATAATAATAACATAATTCTCTTTCTCCTTTCATTCATGTCATATTACATATATGCATTATGTATACATGGAAATCTTCACATAATCCATCACAATTTTATATGGCATACATAGCATTTCATTTTATTCCTAACATAGTGTAATGGATATCACATGCATACATAATATAGCATCACATGTCAATACATAGAGCACATACGCATAACATAAAATAATATGGTGCATGCAGGGGTCACAAGACTTGATAAGATAAGGAATCAATACAAGGGGAATAAGATTCGGATTACCTTGTTGATCGAATATCTCAAGTCAAGAACACTTGATTGAGATTCGAATCACTCCAGAAGCAAGATCGATCATGTCTAGCTTCAATGATTCTAGTTGATCAAATATCTCAAGACAAGAACACTTGATTGAGATTCGAATCACTCCACAAGCAAGATTGATCATGTCGAGCTTGAATGATTCTACATGCAACCTAAACTACATAGAGTTGCAAAGAAACTCAACCATTGGCTAAGAAAAAGCACAAATGCTTCTTTTAATATATTTTCCAAGTCTTCCTTACAAATACAACAAACATGGCTTTATATAGCCTCAAAATGAAAATTACAAAAGTTGTAACATTCACACTTTATGGCCATAATTAGCCATTATGTAAATGTAACCGAAATTAAATAAAAAGTCTTAAAATACAATAACTCTAAATTACTCTAAATTATAACCCACCCAAAATTTACAACAATCAAACTTTATTCTTCTTCAATGTAGCATGAATTGAAACATCTTTTGATAATTTTGACAATCTTTTCTTCAAATCTTCATTGAAGCATATTGTATGATTGATGTCTCTTGGTTCATATCATTCTCCACTTCTTCAAGAGGATTCGTCCTCGAATCTATTTGTGAAACTTTGCTGCAAAAGATAAGTTATGAAAATACAAAGGACCTCACAACACTCTCTCACGTGTATACGCTCAAGGAATTTTAGGCCACTCAGTTTGTACTCATTTACACAAATGAAGCTCTCATTCTCACCTCTCAAAATTTTAAATAGAGCAAAGATTGAATTTTGAACTTTGGGTCGATTAAAAACTAAAAAGATGAAAATAAATAAAAATCAAATTGAGAAGAAACGCAAAGGAAACATATATCTGATCTTGAGCCTGAAGCTCTGATACCAAATGATAAGATAAAGAATCAACTACAAGGGGAATAAGATTCGGATTACCTTGCTGATCGAATATCTCAAGTCAAGAACACTTTGTTTGAGATTCGAATCACTCCAGAAGCAAGATCGATCATGTCTAGCTTCAATGATTCTTGTTGATCAAATATCTCAAGACAAGAACACTTGATTGAGATTCGAATCACTCCACAAGCAAGATTGATCATGTCGAGCTTGAATGATTCTACATGCAACCTAAACTACATAGAGTTGCAAAGAAACTTAGCCATTGGCTAAAGAAAAGCACAAATGCTTCTTTTGATATATCTTCTAAGTCTTACTTACAAATACAACAAAGATGGCTTTATATAGCCTCAAAATGAAACTATTAAAGGCATTCCAAAAGTTGTAACATTCACACTTTATGGCCATAATTAGCCATTATGTAAATGTAACCGAAATTAAATAAAAAGTCTTAAAATACAATAACTCTAAATTACTCTAAATTATAACCCACCCAAAATTTACAACAATCAAACTTTATTCTTCTTCAATGTAGCATGAATTGAAACATCTTTTGATAATTTTGACAACCTTTTCTTCAAATCTTCATTGAAGCATATTGTATGATTGATGTCTCTTGGTTCATATCATTCTCCACTTCTTCAAGAGGATTCGTCCTCGAATCTATTTGTGAAACTTTGCTGCAAAAGATAAGTTATGAAAATACAAAGGACCTCACAACACTCTCTCACGTGTATACGCTCAAGGAATTTTAGGCCACTCAGTTTGTACTCATTTACACAAATGAAGCTCTCATTCTCACCTCTCAAAATTTTAAATAGAGCAAAGATTGAATTTTGAACTTTGGGTCGATTAAAAACTAAAAAGATGAAAATAAATAAAAATCAAATTGAGAAGAAACGCAAAGGAAACATATATCTGATCTTGAGCCTGAAGCTCTGATACCAAATGATAAGATAAAGAATCAACCTACAAGGGGAATAAGATTCGGATTACCTTGCTGATCGAATATCTCAAGTCAAGAACACTTTGTTTGAGATTCGAATCACTCCAGAAGCAAGATCGATCATGTCTAGCTTCAATGATTCTAGTTGATCAAATATCTCAAGACAAGAACACTTGATTGAGATTCGAATCACTCCACAAGCAAGATTGATCATGTCGAGCTTGAATGATTCTACATGCAACCTAAACTACATAGAGTTGCAAAGAAACTTAGCCATTGGCTAAAGAAAAGCACAAATGCTTCTTTTGATATATCTTCTAAGTCTTTCTTACAAATACAACAAACATGGCTTTATATAGCCTCAAAATGAAAATTACAAAAGTTGTAACATTCACACTTTATGGCCATAATTAGCCATTATGCAAATGTAACCGAAATTAAATAAAAAGTCTTAAAATACAATAACTCTAAATTACTCTAAATTATAACCCACCCAAAATTTACAACAATCAAACTTTATTCTTCTTCAATGTAGCATGAATTGAAACATCTTTTGATAATTTTGACAACCTTTTCTTCACATCTTCATTGAAGTATATTGTATGATTGATGTCTCTTGGTTCATATCAAGACTTGCACCATCATACATCATTCAATTATCTCACTTCAACAATAAGGTCACTTGGTTGCCTTGGCCCGAAGTTACTAATTACTTTGTAGTCGCTTCAAAAGCTATGTTCCAACGTTTACTCTCACCTATATCAATCCATACCACGTAGGATATATTAAGTTCAAAAATGGCTTTAGAAGGGTCGAAAATTTAGGAAACGATATAAAGTTTGTATACCGACTCGTCTAAGCGACAAGTCTAGCCACCAAGTCGAGCCAAAATTGAGCTGTCAAGTCGAGCCAATTGCATCGCCAAACCGAGTCAGAATGAGGCGGATCGTCACTTGAGTCAAAGCACGGGTGTACAAGTTGCGTCGAGCATGACTGGGCCGACATGTTTTGGAGTGTACTTGTCGGCTGGACTACGTGTGTTGGGTCGTGCACTTCTGGGCCGCAGACGCTGCAGCGGCATGGGTCACCCGTAACAGAAGACTGAAAATGAAACCTTTCGTATTCCTTTGTCTCCAGCGATGCTTTCCACGTTGATCAAACTATCAACGGTGACCTCGATACTCCTACATAGCCAGGGGAACCCAGTTAATCCACCAAGAGAACCGGGTGGAGCTGGGAGACCTATGCAAACTCGCTAGGGACGCCAAGAAGTCCGACACAGTGATGACAGGTACACGGTAAGCCTTGGGACACTATGTTTTAATTTTTTTTTTCTTCAAGCTCTACGCATTTCTTTATAATATGTCTCATTTGTTTGTCGAGTAGGGTTTGAATTAGAATCCTTGTTGCATGTATTAATTCTTAGTACCCTATGGAGTAAACCTAGTTCCTAAGAATAAAGTAAAAGATGGACATATAATAGTAGCGGGACAAACTTTGAACGTAAACTTGATAGTTGTTAGTATCATAGACTTCGACGTAATACTATGGATGAATTGGTTAACTGAGAACCACGCCCATATACATTGTTACAAGAAGGTGGTATTCTCACCGCTGTCTAGATCCAGTTTTAAATTCAAGGTACATACACTGGAGTTGCCCCTAAAGTAGTCTCGATAATGAAGGCCAAGAGACTGATCCAACAACAAGGTTGGGCCATATTAGCAAATGCAATAGATGTAAAAGGAAAATAGAAGACCTTGGACATGGTACCCATAGTGGACGAATTTTTAGATGTCTTCTCGAAAGATCTACTAGGGATACCCCCTTTCTGAGCTATGGATTTTGGTATAGAACTTGAGCCGGGTACTAGACCTATTTCTAAAGCCCCTTACCGTATGGTGCTAGTGGAATTAAAAGAACTCAATGCGCAATTACAAGATCTACTGAACAACAGCTTCATCCGCCTTAGCGTATCTCCTTGGGGTCTGTTGGTGCTATTTGTTAAGAAGGATGGCTTGATGCATCTATGCATTGACTATAAAGAGTTAAATAAGAGGAAGGTAAAGAATACGTACCCACTCCCTCGTGTTGAAGATTTTTTCGACCAACTCAGAGAAACGACAGTATTCTCCAAGATAGATCTTCAGTTAGGATATCACCATATTAAAATTAAAGAAGAGGATGTGCCAAAGACAAAATTCATAACGAGGTACGATCACTACGAGTTTGTGGTGATGTCGTTTGGTCTCGCTAATACCCCAATGGTATTCATAGAGCTAATGAACCGAGTATTCAAAAAGTGTCACGACACATATGTCATCATGTTTATAGACGACATCCTAATATACTCAAAGACAGATAAAAAATACTAACGACACCTTCGAAAGTCCTAACCACTCTGAGAGAGAACAAATTGTACACCAAATTCTCCAAGTGCAAATTTTAACTACAACAAGTATCGTTTTTAAGACACGCGGTGTCGAAAGATGAAATTTCAGTATATCCCACCAAGATTGAAGCGGTCACACATGGTATTCTTTCGGCTGCGTGAGTATATTACAAAAGAAAGAAATGTCTGAGTTGGTGATGGAGAGCATGAGAGTGGAGAGGCTTTGTGGGGTGGTGGGGCGGTTATCCTCGCGATATTAACGGTGATCTTTAGTGAATTTTGAATATATATATATAGACACACACATACATATATATGTATATGTAAAAAGGACTTTCGTCCTCGAAAGTTCCTACATTCAGAAATAGCTCTGGGTATTTCTTCCTCGTTCCTTCCTCTCGTTCCCACATGGCTTCCTCTATTTGCTGATTTCTCCACAACACCTTGACAAAAACAATGTCTCTCATGCATAGAGTTTTTACTTCCCGGGGCTCATAATCTATCACATGCGTGGAATTGGTCAAATACTTACAAAGTACGGACACATGAAACATGTTATGTACAGCTGAGAGGGGTGGTGGTAGGGCTAATTTATACGCAACGGGTCCAATCCGATCTAAGACCTCGAAGGGTCCTATAAAAGGTGGATTGAACTTTCCTTTGCGTCCAAATCTTAGAACACCTTTCATTGGGGTCACCTTCAAGAATACCATGTCGTCCACTTCAAATTCTAGACTCCTTCCCCATATATCTGCATAACTTTTTTGTCTACTTTGAGTAGTGCACATTCTTGCCTTGATCTTTTACACCGCTTCATTGGTAACTTGGACTAATTTGGGACCCAAAAATTCACGTTCCACTAATTCATCCCAGCACAATGGAGTCCTACACCGTTTTCCATACAAAGTCTTGTAGGGTGCCATACCAATAGTTGTCTAGAAGCTGTTGTTGTGGGCAAATTCCATTAAATGTAATTTAGGGTCCCAGTTATCCTTGAAGTGTAACACACCGACACGTTGCATATGTTCTAAGATCTGGCTCAAACATTCCATCTGACCATCTGTATGTGGGTGAAGTGTTGTATGAAATCTAGGCGAGTACCAACGCTTTCTAAAATTCTCACCAAAATGTCAACGTAAAGTGTGGGTCTCGATCTGATACAATTGACATAAAAACTCCATGCAATCTAACAATTTTTTCATGTATAGTTGTGCCTAATTATCCATTGTGTAGCTGCCTTTACGGAAATGCGCTAACTTTGTCACCTAATCCACAATTACTCATATAACTCCCCTTCAATGTTTTTTGCAATCCCACTATAAAATTCTTGGCTACATTCTCTCATTTCCATTCTGGTACACTGAGGGGTTGCAACAATTCCGCCGTTTTCTGTTTAGGTGTTTTGACTTGCTGGCATAGTAGGCATTTACTCAAATTTTGCTATGTTTTTCTTCATACCACGCCACAAAAAGTGTTACTTTACGTCTTGATACATCTTGGTATTACCAAGGTGCATCGCAAACGCGAAATTATGCGCCTCGTTTAGTATCTCATTTTTCAGTTCTTCTACCACTAGTACACATAAACGCCCTTGGTAGTAATCCACCATCAAACGACTTGGAGTAACTATCAACTGGTCTTGTCGCTAACTCATTAAGTATTTTTTTCCTAACCCAGTGTCTCATATTTGATCATCAATGATTCTCTATCGACGTGTGGGTTAGACCGTCAATTGAGCTAGTTGTGCTCTAATTCTTTCCATTGTCACCATTATCCTAGCTTGTTTAAAATTTTGTCTATACTCGAGGCTCTCTTGTGATTAATGTTGACGAATGGGTTGTCTTTCTACTTAGGGCATCGAAGACAACATTGGCCTTCCCAAGGTGGTATGATATGGAATCAACCCAAGAGAAAGTATGGAAAGAATTACCTTGATGATCAAGATCAAGAGTAAAGAAAACACGTTTCTAAACTCGTGATTTGAATCACTCCACAAGAAGTTTGATCAATATCACTTGAATAACTGTAGCGTGCAAGTTCTAAACACAAAAATTTGCAAACAAAATCTTAGCTCTCAATAAAGCTGAAAAAATAGATTTTTTTTTTTTTTTAATTACAGAATGTGATGTCTCTAATGGAAGAAAAGAAGGTTTTACATAGCCTTTACAACTTTAACGTATTGACACATAACTCCCAAATTAAATTGACTCGTACATGAGAAATACCCATAACCTCCCTATTAAAATGGCTAGTTAAGGGTGGAATATGTTAACGTGTGGGTTACAATATAACTTTAACTCTTATCTTAAAAACTAGCTTAAATATGATTAAATATGATAAACAAATATTTAAATTATAATTAAACAATGCAATTAATGAAATGTGCTTATTAGTCATCCTTAGACTAGTTCCATAAATTGAGCTGAGTTCATTAAATGCAACTTATGTATTTAATGCACCTCTTTCTTAAAGCTCAACTTTGCACAACATATAAGAGAGGTCTCCAACGTCTTAGAGAACTTCCTTTGATGAGCTCACCATAGCTTGAATATAAGTGTACAAGGTTTGTTGTAGCTTCTTGGCTCTTGTCCTTGTAATTGGACCTTGAGGTATGAAAATTCCTTGGTCGTGGTTCATTTCACTGTTGGGGCATTAGTATAACCACGAACTCATAATGACCATTTTGAAAGTTGTCTTCGGCATATCTTCCTTTTTTATCTTGATCTAATGGTCACCTGCTCGGAGATCTATCTTAGAGAACACTATTACTTCCATGAGCTGATCAGATAGGTCTTCAATGCGTGAAAGGAGGTACTTATTCTTCACTGTACTCTTGTTTAACTCCTTAAATCATGCACAAGTGAATAGAGTCATCCTTTTTCTTAACGAAAAACACCAGTGCACCCCACAACGATACGTTAGGGCGGATTAATCCCTTATCTAATAGCTCTTGCAATTATGCCTTGAGTTCCTTTAGTTTAGCTGGCGCCATACGATACGGGGCCTTGGAGATAGGGTCATACCTGGTTCCAGCTCTATTTTGAAATTCACATCTCGATACGGGGGAATTCCTGATAAATCCTTTAGAAACACATTTGAGAATTCATTTGCTACAGACACTGTAGTCAAGGAAGTTTCTTCTTTTTTAGTATTCACAGCGCTAGCTAGTATAGCCCACACTCCGTGCTATACCAACTTTTTCGCTTTCCACCATCGATATCACTTTAGGCATGGTACCTAGACTTGTACCCTTGAATTTGAATCTAGTCTTGGACAGTGGCGCAAACACCACTTCTTTCTTATAATAGTATATGTTAGCATGGTTTTCCACTAACCAATCCGGTCCATTATTACATCATAGTCAGTCATATCCATGACCATTATGTTTACCTCTTGGCTAATTTTTGACACTATCACTTGACCGTCAGAAAATTCATACACAGAGGTTCCAATACAAATTTTGCTTGACAGATGAAAACAGTAGATATAAACGAATGCATAGATCTCGAATAAAAAAATGTTAAAGCAAGGTGGCAAAAAACAGATAAAGTACTTGTCACCACAGCGTCGAGATTTTCAGTGTTCTTACTAGTTGAGGATAAGTTTTCGTCGGAGGGCAGTTATATGGCGATCCGCTGCAGTCGAACCCCTTTGCTGATCTTCAAGATTATCCACGCGACCCCCTGAACAATTTCTAGCTAAATGACCTTCTTGCCCACACCGAAAATAGGCTCTGGTATGAACCAAGCACTGTCCCAAATGATTCTTCCCATGTTCATTGCATTTAGGTCTGTCATCTCCTCTAGTATCATATCAGCCTGGTTGTTGACCACGCCTAGGATCCCGACGATGTCTGTTAGGTCGTCGTTGTGGTCAAGCAAAAGGTTGCTCATGATGATCAATCTAGGCATGACATCGTTTCTAACCTACTGTAACAGTCAGTGGAGGGGGTTCTCGAGATTCATCTTCTCCTCCCATGGCTTTAGCTACTCTTAGAGCGGCAACATAAGTAGTATGCGTTATCGCCTCAATTGTACGATGAATCTTCTTGTCCAATTCCAAGATGAATCTTTGTTCTAATTTATGTACAGTGTCCACAACTATGGGGCAAATCGTTTCATTCTTATAAAGTCCCTTGCATATGTGGTAAATGAACGTTCTCTCTCACTCAGTTGTGTGAACCTTATTGTTTACTCACTCAGTTGGTAAATGAACGTTCTAGAAAGACACTCTTGAAGTCCGACCACAAGATTACACTTCCCTCTGGACTAAGAATCTCACGAGTGCACTGCCACCACAACTCTGCATCGCCACGCACATGAACGCTCCATATTGTACCTTCTGATCATTTGGGCAATTTTTCAGCCCAAACATTATCACTATTGACGTCAACTACAACTGTGCCACTGTTGGATCATTTGCAATCCCACTAAAAGTTATCGGGGTCATCACAGACTTTAGGTATTTGACCTATTTGGTTGATGACAAAGCATTGGCTTGTTGGGTTGTTACTATCGTTGCATAACTGCTTGTAACGATTAAGGCAGTTGTGAGGTCTGGTGTGACTTGAGGCGCCGCTGGAGGTGGTGTGGCACTATTTCTCAGGCCAATTTACCAATTCCTCGCATATCAATCCTTTTCTACCTCTTCCTCTACCGTTAGTAGGGGTCATAATCTATATATAACACATAACGTACTAAGTCTATAATATTCCACTTACATACATTACATACTTTTCTAATCAATCACATAAATACATCCAACACATGCTTATAACTTCACATTAACATAATCATATTAACATACTTGACATAATATGTCTAACTTGCACCCTCGTAATCATGCAAACATAACAAACCTAACATATCAAACTTTACTTTATCAAATTAATCTACTACATGCATCATTCAACTAAACCAGTTATTATCTTCAAGAAGTATACTTAATAGTGACGGTACATCTATTGGAGGACCATGAAAGTATGGTGGGCCTACAGGATCTAAACCTAGAGCTCTAACACCAACTGTAACGCCCCTACATGCATGCCTTAAATATATATGCAGAAACTCATAATAAATAGTTTAAAATAAAGTCATTGACTTACATATTTAATTAAAAAATAAAAAGTTTCAAATAACATAGTCTTTTAACATGAAACATAAAGAAACCGTCTATTAACTACTAAATGTAAAACAATGCTTTCTACTGGCCTATCATGACTTATCTCGACTTCCATGGCCTTTCCTGCATTCACCGTCATCCGTGAATGGGAGCTTTACCTTTACCTTTACCTGAAAATATAAGGGTAGTACATGACTTGGGTATTTTAAAAAATACTAAGTCACCCAACTATTGGGGTTAGTAATGCAATCATACACATAACAAGATTTGGGACCTATTCTCTAAAACCATAACATGGTCTTGGACTCTTTCCTATTCTAGGCAGAGTGGGATGTGTGATACTTTTCCACACACAGCCCATGTACGCGCACATAAACCCACCAAGCAAGCTCGTATAGGTACCCTTGAGCCTGGCTTGGTCAGGCACAATGCATTGCATGTCGACGGACGCACAGAAAAGGAAAGGCCTGCATGATATCATGGCGAACATAAATATCGAAGGTACACATCTGTACTAACATAATATAATGGGGAAGTATCCCGATGTACATGACATACATACATGCATGAGGTCTCCATGGTTTACATTCATAATATAACATTAACATCATTCCCTTTCTCGTTTCATCCATGACATATTACATATGTGCATTATGTTTACATGGCAATCATCACATTATCCATCACATAACTTCACATGGCAAGACATGACATGACATACATAGCATTTCATTTCATTCATAACATATTGTAATGTCACATGCATACATTACATAGCATCATATGTCAATTCAAACAGCACATAAGCATAACATAAAATAATATGGTGCATGCAGGGGCCACAAAGCATGCACCATCGTACATCATTCAACTATCAAACTCCAACCGTAAGGTTACTTACATGGTTGACCTTGACCGAAGTTCCTAATCACTTTATAGCTGCCTCGAGACTATACTTCAATATTCAATTTCACCTATGTCAATTCATATCACATTGATAAGACATATCAATACCTTAGTCTAGCTAAATATGACGATTATTTCACATTACAATTTCTAAATCTACCTAAAATGAGTAAACAAGAGTGTTATTGACCTCAATTGCCTCTAATAAGGTCAAAAATAGCTTCAGGAGGGTCAGAAACTTGGGAAACAGTAGTATATTGAGCCACTTAAGCCAAAAAGTTGAGCTGATAAGGATCACGATGTTCCAAATACTAGACCTATTACACAATCAAAGGCCAATAAAATTCAACAAACATTCATTTTTCATCTACAAAATTTTATAGGCGCGGTGCAACTATTATTTTATGTGTTACAAGCTGATTCAATAGAGAAATGATCATTTGGAGCTACGAAAGTGAATATTTGCATGGTTGAAGTTGCGGATGAAGTTGCTATAAATTGCACTTGATTCCCCCTCTTGAGAAGGGATTCTTCCTCGAATCACAACCATCATATACATCAAAAGAACTCAAATCAATAACATTAAAAGTTGCACTAACACCATAGTCACCTAATAAATCAATTTTATAAATAATATGAATTAATAATTTAAATAAAATAGTAAATTATTTAATTGAACTAATTAAATTGTATTGGAAAAATCATTATTCGTGTGGAAATGAAATCGTGGGAGAGTTGCCACGTGCGTGAGAGAGGCGGCAGCCAACTATATATTTATTTATATAAATAATAAATAATAAGACGATTTTTCTCTATTTTTCATTAAATATATAATATATATAATAATAATAATAACAGTGTTGATGTTCTTAGCCCCCAAGTTTGGTTTTCCCACTTTTGGCTGCAAAAACCCTAAAATAATTTCCCTCTTTTCAATTCATTCCTTTCTTTTTGCTCTCCACTCCTTTTTTTTTCTTCTTCTCCACTTCCTTCCTTCTCAGATCCAACATTCCGCCCTTTCTTCTTCTCCAGGTGAGCATCTTACTCCCCCTCACTCAAATTTCCCCCTTATTTCTTCTTCTTCCTTTCCGATTTCTTCTTGATTCTGTTGATCCGATCTTTCTTGCTCTTTTCTTCTTCTTTTCCTTTGTTTTGGTGGATAATTCTTTGATCAATATTTTGAAACGTTACCGGTGGATAATTCTTGCCCTTTGTGTTTGATTTTGTTTTTCCTGCTCTTAATTCTCTCTCTTTATCGATTTTCTTTGTCATTCATGGTTGTTGATTGCAGCTTGGACTTGTGGAACCGCCTCTCTGATCATTTCCGGGTAAATTCGACTACTTAAAAGAGGGTTTTCTTGTTTAAAGTTCGAGGTCTGGGTCTCATGAGAATTTTTAGGGGAATGCAGAAATCGTTTTGCAAGGAGCAGAAGGAGCTGGGCTGGAAGAATATATTCTGCCGAGGGTTGGGTGTCACTGCTCCCAAGGCAAGAACTCGTGATAAACCCATGCTTATTACTGCCTTCTTGACTCTCTGAGCTTCTTGGTTCATTTCTCGAGGCGTCCTCCTTTTAATAAACCACTCCAATGACGAGGGTCTTTATATCGCGAGCTTCCTCTGGTGGTGGTTCTTCTTCTACTAACCCCAACCGATCTTCTGCCCCTGGTGGTTCTTCATCATCTCGCCCTGAACAACAACACGTTTCTACTTCTCCACACCCAGTTTCGAAAGATGAGGACCTTGGAGAGAATGTACAGGAACAGTCTACTACTGTTGATGAGGTTTTGGACGCCACGAATAGCGAAAGCAAGACAGTGAAAACAGAAGATGTTTTGATCGAAGGCTCTTATAACGATCAGCAGATGGAGATTTTGAGAGATGAACTTTCTGGAGATAATGAGAAAGTTGTTAAAGATGATGCTCCGGATGTAGGGGAACTTAGAATGATATCGGATCACTTGCAAATTCTGGAGAGGAACGCACTTGAAAATGAGTGCTGTACCGGGGGTTCTTCGATGGCCATTCCGGGGAATTCACCACCTCCACCACCCCCTGCCCCACCGCTCAAGCCGTCTTCAGTGAGCTCATCAAACACAAGGAGACATGTTTTGGGAAGTTCTAATGCGGGTAGAATTGGGTCCCCAAGAAGTAGTGGCATTGCCCGGTCTGTTGTTTCAAATAGGACCTCCCTCACTGGGTCACGGCCTTCATCTCCAAGATCACATGTCGATAGCGAGGGGTACAACAGTGCCGATGAGCACAACTCTTGTTATGTGTCCTATTATGATCTGGTAAGGTTTTTAGAATGATGCAGATAATTTGATCGATTTCTTGGTTTACTCTTTCGTGTTTCCTAGACTAAATATCTTAGAATTCTGAAATGTTTCTTGTTTTCTTGTTCTAAATAAATGTTAAGACGCTAAAGTGGAATTCTAAAGATCCTCTCTTCTAGTGGTTTCCCCTGATACATTGTGCTTTAGTAGTTAAAGATGTTCATGCAACTCATATTGAATGTCAAGGTTTTCCATTTCTATTTCCTGGCCATCAAATAAGGTTTTTCCCCCTTTTTAGGGGATTTATTTATCTAGGTATTTGAATACCTTGAACATTACTGCATCTTCTGTAATAAACTCTTGTACTGATCCAATGTGTACGTTTCACTTTAACTCATTTTAGGAAAGAGAGAGGCAGTTTGAGGCTGAAATTAAGCGAGTAAAGGGTTTTGAAGTTAAAAGAATGCTGGAGGATGGGAATTGCCTCTTTCGTGCTGTTGCAGATCAAGTGTATGGGGATTCTGAAGCATACGATCTGATTCGACAGATGTGTATAGATTACATGGTATGATGATTTCTGTTGATCTCTCTTTGATGATATTAAGTTAATGATCTCAAAAGATTTTTGGTTTCAGCTTCTGCATTTGACTTAGTTGAAGGATTTAATATTTAATTTGGATTGAATTGAATGTTAATGTTGAACCAAAATTTAATAGATATGGTAAGGTTCATTTTCACCATTACAATGTTAGTAATAAGACCCCAGATTAGTTTTTGTTACTGATGTTGGAAAAGACACAATACTTGCCTATTTATCTTTTTCTTTTTAAAATTTTTTATACAGAGCTGGTCTGCCAATAATGGAGGAGATATATATAGGTTGAATAACAGAGAAACAGTGAAATAGTGACCATAGGCATGCCTAGGGCAGATATTAGGGAAACCAATGAATAGATCAAAGCATTAATCTTCATTAAATAGAGGGAGAGTTCAAAAGGAGGTAAGACAATTGTCCTCCCGATCTTATGGCAAGGGAATTAGGTAAAATCTACTTAACTAGCAATAATCATTGACGGCTAAGAATAATGCAAGATAATTGAGAGAACATACCCTTCATGGAATTCTCATTACATCTAGTTCTCCTTCATTCTGGAGGCCTCCTGTAAAAGAGCTCTTATCTCTATACGTCAAATTGATCTTGGTCTTCTTATCTTAAAATTCCCCAACGGGGTTTGTTTGGAGATAGGAAAACCGAACAAGGATGCTTGAATTTATTATAGTTTAAAGGTAAACCATATTTGACAAAAAGGATATGCTAAGTTTTTTATTTAAATATAAAAAAACGGAACTATGATAGATAGCCAAAGAAGGCATGAAAGATCTCCAGTTGGAAATGGTGTTGGCTTTTGATTAAAGAAAAAATGATTGTTGTAGTATAGGGGGTACACGGACACAAACTATTTGTAGTAGAGCTAGCCTACACTAGAGTCGTCCACCTTTCTAATTTTATCTTTATTTTTTTTAAGTTATTCCCATCTTACTAATTTTATCTTTATTTTTTAAAAAGTTATTACGACCTTTCTAATTTTATCGTTAACTTCTTTTTAAGTTATTCCCAAAAAGTAGCCATGACAACATTCTAAACAGTACTAAGCCTTGAACCCCACAACGATTGGATGGACACTCTGTGTTGTTAAAAAAAAAATGTATTCCAGAAGAATTCAGCAATTTCTCCAACAATAAATTGAAAGAACAATCAAAGAAAAGCTGGATTTAGCTTTCCGTCAAATTTTGTATGGCCTACCAACTAATGAACTATTAAAGACACCTAACTAACTGTAAACAAATAAAGGGTAGTTATATTGAAACAGCAAATTGAATTCACTAGTCACCCATGTTTTTTAAATCCAGAGGCGCACTAAGGTGCAATGACTCTTTGGGGCTGAAGTGCAAGGTGCAAAAAAAAAAAAAAAAGCACGTTTTGTTTTTGAGGTAAACTGTATCAAAAACAGAAAATATAGGTACGTGTATATATACACAGTAAGAAACCTTCAAGGAGAAAAAAGAGGTTCTAACGAAGAAAAATGTATAAACGAACAAGGTCCAAATATTTGCCTTTTAACATAGTGTCAGAGGCAGTACTCCAAAACAAAGAACAAAATCAAAGTTTAAAGTCCTACACTAGATAAGGGTTCATCCTCATTCTTCCCATTATTAGACTTATATCCATCTGTAAGTTCTTTGTCTTCAAACTCAAGAGTTGTCCAAATTTACTAGTGTGGGTGTGGGTTGTGTGGAGGATGAACATGGAGCTTTAGTCTTGGTTCTTGAAGTAGATAATAGATAAGTTCTTTTGGTCCAGTTTCTCTTGAAACATTGCCACTTGTTAAAGAATCATCCTTGGATGCAAGATCATCCTCATCTTCAGAATCATCATTTATTCTTCTTGTACTGTCATCAATATCTTTTGAAGAGATGGGGTCAATGACTTCCCGAATTTTATATCGACGTTTCAATGCCCTATTATATTTGATGAACACCAATTCATTCAAACAACTTTCTGCAAGCGTTTATATTGAAATTCCTCTACAATTTTAACTAAGAATTTGAAACTTATTTCTCAAGGTAATTTGAGGAGAAATAACTAACTTGCCATAAAAAAACTCTCCAATTATGTTCGCATCACTGCAAGTAAGACCTTGCAAGTTTGGAGCTGATTGTCCAAAATCGTTCCACTAGTAGATGACTATTTTGATAATATTCCATCTCACTTTAGTGTAAGGATCATGGTCCATTTGGATCCAGTTTTTCCTGTACATTAATTGAGTTTACTATGCTGTTCAGGAGCGTGAGAGGGATCACTTTTCCCAGTTTATAACTGAAGGATTTACATCTTATTGCAAGAGGAAAAGAAGAGATAAGGTTTGGTGTAGTTTAGATTGTTATTATTATGTTTTAATTCTATAACCTTTTCCTTCAATTTTGGTGCTTGGTGATGGAATGGGGTTATTTCATCTGTTGCAGGTATATGGAAATAATGCTGAAATCCAAGCGCTTTGTGAGATGTATAATCGACCAATACATATTTTCTCATATGGCACAGGTGCAAATTATGTGTATATTCATATGGTTATAGACACTGCTCTTGGATAGTGGTTTAGCTACCTTTTTAAAAAGTAGTGCCCAATCGTCTGTGCTTATAGTTTGTCATTACTGTACTTATTGGCAAAGAGGGTAGTTTTTTATATTTTTTATATTTTTACGTTCTCATGGTTTGTTACTATTATCATTAGTTTTAGTGTTATCATTAGTCTTTGGTTTTTTTATACATTTTTTATAATTACCTTTATTATAATGCAGAACCTATTAACATCTTTCATGGAAACTATACTACTGACCTGCCTCCCATTCGGTTGAGTTATCATCATGGCAATCATTACAACTCTCTTGTTGATCCACGACGCTTAGCAATTGGTGCAGGGCTTGGCTTCAGCAGTCTTCGAGGGGTATGCTTTTATTTTAAAGCTCTACATTTCTTCTTTGTTTGTTATAACAACAATTAAGGAAACAGTTAGAGGCTTCCCTGGAAACAGGGAGATCTATAAAACAAGGTGAAAAGATGGCAACCCACCCTATCAAATGGTTTTTAAAATAATTTTTCCAATAAGCCTTCGAAGGGCATAGTATGATATGGCCTGTTCAAGGCATGGTATTGTCAGAGACCACACAATTCCTTTCTGAGAGACAAGTATAACGAAGAATTTAAGAAAATTATAGGGTTTTGGTTTTCCTTCCCTTTCTTGTAATTTCATTTTTCAATGAAATTATATCTTGCAAAAAAAACAATAATAATAATAATAAATAAATAAACAAACAAAAGAAAATTCTTGACTGCCCTAAACCTTTAAATAAATGTTGTCATTCTGCCCATAGGTCTTAGGGCAAAAGATTTTAGAGCCGTAGTTTTAGACCAGGAATTTTTAGTCTAAATTTAGTTCCTGAATAGTAGGGCTTAACTTCCTTAATGATTTTTTTATGTTGAACTCTAACTAGCCATTGTCATTACTATTTTTACTTAAATATTGACCTTACTTGCCGAAGGGACTAGCAGGTGATGATATGGTATAACATCGCATAAGGGAGTAGTTTAGCTGGATAAATGAGGGTGGGAGGGGAAACAAAAGAAGATGGTGGGGCTTGAGTGTAATACATTTTAAACTGGATGTTTTACCACCCTATGCGTTTGTATTTTATTTGGTTGGTCTACCACTTTGTGCCATCTTCAGGTCGTGTCGAATCTCACTTATTAATTTGTTAATATGATGTGTTATCCATATATAACTAATATGAATGATAGGAAAATTGTATCGGAATTGAAAGTTCAACACATAAATGGATTTTATAATATCAGTGACTAAATAGATGCAACCGTGATTCATTTTTTAATGCTCAGAGACTAAACTAGGGACTGAATCTGTATTGAACCACAAGATTTTTTTGCTAAGGTTTTGGCAACAAGGATGAGATTGCTGCTGATTTTTTCTACGGGAGCATTTGGTGCTAGGAAACAAATTTTAGGAGACATTTTAGATGAGGTTCTCATACTTAATGAGATGAAAGAGGATTACATATGCTTTATACGAAAAAAAAAAAAAAAAAAGGGAGAGAAATGTTATTTTTATATTGATTTGAGGTATGACATAGGATCCTTTATTCTTTTTTTCCTTTTTGTAGTAGATCTTCTTGCCAGACTTAATCTGACAGGCACAAATTCAACGAGTGAAAGGTTTCTTTGTAGAAAGGGACGACCTCTCTGATTTGCCATTTTGTTGATATCATCCTATTCTTTTGCTTTGTGTCAATCTCAACGAAGATCTGGTTTAAATTTTGACAAGAAGAAATTTTTAGTTTTGACTTCAATTGTGATCTTGGTAAGCTTGAGAGATAAGCTCAGTTGTGGACGGTTGTGAGATTTTATCTTTGTCCAAGACATGGGCATTCATTGATATGTAGTCCAAGGGCTTGTTCTTTTTTAGATCCGTGGTTTGGAAGAATTCAATGGTGTTCTCTGCTTGGAAGAAAGCCTCTTTCAAGCTTTTTGAATCCGTAAGGAACTATTTACACGGGTATTTTCTTCTTATTTTGAAAATATTTTGAGTTTGAGCAGTTGAGGAGTAGATCCTCCCAGGATTAATGAGTCGGAATATCATATCACTATTTCTTCTACAGATAGAGAGAAACTTTTCTGACTGAGTTCTTAAGATTTAGTTTATCCACCAACTGATTCCTAGGGCCAAATGTAACTGGAAGAACTTCAATGGATGATCATTCTTTTAAAATACATTTGATGACTATTGTGTGTTTTTGAACTTTTTGTCGAACATCTTTATCGACCTTAATGTTTTTGGTCTGCAGGCAAATGTTGACAAGGATAAAGTGAAGGCTGCTTTGAAAGCGCAGCAAGATCAACAGATTGATAATGCAAGTATCTTGGATTGTTATATTTTTAGATCACAGGAGATTTGTGAAGTAAAAGTGATCTTAACATTATTTTACTTTTCTGACTTGACAGTCTCTTCTTGCTCAAGGACGGTATTTCTCAGATCTTGAGGTTACTGAAAAGGAGATAGAACAGATGGTGATGGAAGCTTCGAGAACTGAATATCTCGCTAAATATTCCTCGAAACAGCAATTGGACCGAAGAGACAATTCCTCAACCCCGGGTGCAGAACCATCTTCTTCAGGCGCCAGTACGTATACTCTTCTTATGACTCGTACTCGTTGGAAATGGGAAGTAAAAAACGTTAGCTTTATGTTAAAAATTTCAGGATCGTCGGGAAGTGAGGGTAACTGTAAGAGAGAAAGCGGCGGGGTGCAGGAGTCGGTTTTAAGCAATGGGATGCAAACAGTGCTTTCGATGGGGTTCGGTTACCTACAGGTGATCGAAGCTTATAGCATATTTGGAGACGATGTGGATTCAATGGTTTGTTATTTGTTGGAAACTGGGGAGAGCAGCAGACGCAAAGGCAAGGCCACAGAATGATGGAGTGAGTAAAAGCAGCAGCCAGCTTTTACGTTAGGACAAACACTACTACCGGTGGAAAAGGGTTGGTCTCTCAAATCTCTCTCTAATATTCCAACAACATCATCATTGGTTTCACTGGGTAAGTGAGAAAGTATTAAAGAGAGAGGTGTGTATGGGAACGAACTTGGATCCTGTTCTGGCATCATCATCATATATGATAATAAAGCAAACTCTACCCTTTTAATCTCCCATCTCTATTACACAACCTCTCTATTGGTTGATAAAAAAAATGTCTTTCAAGAAAATTCTCAATGCTTTATGAATATAAAGGGAATTTTTTGTTGAAACACTACTGAATCTATATCAGTTTAGGGGAAGATGATTTAATTTTGAACCCAAATTGAGATTTTCTCAAGGAGGTAAAGAAGGCTTTGGTCTAAGTAAACCCTTTTGTGCATGGTCGAAGTTTCTTCATGTTGCTTTTTAAAAAGCTTTTGAAATTTTTGCGTGCACACAAGTTGACTTTGGGGGGGTGTACACAAATCACAAGTTGAATGGAGAAAATCTTATAGACCCGTTCGAGTTGACTTTGGGGTGTACACAAGTCACAAATCTTATAGATCTGTTCAAAATTTTGGATTTGTTAGGTTGAAATCAATGTGTTACATATGCCCTTTATTTTTCGTATTTTTCGTTTTCAATTCTTTTTTGAATTATAGCAGAATTCTTTTTTGAATTATAGCAGTTCTAGGTTTAAATATTACTTTGATCCAAGTACCTTTAGCTGTAGTTTATTTTGGTTTCCATTACTGGAAAAAAATAGAAAGAAGAAAATATTCAATTTAGTTAATGTACTTTTAAATTTGATTCATTTTTGTGAGTATCAAAATATTTATTTTTGTCCTAAAAAAAAAACAAGAAAAAAAATTAACATGAAATTAATAAAATGAAAAATTAGCGCGAAAATTAACCTTTTGAAATTACAAAAATTAAATTTAGTTAAATGTAAAAAGTATAAATACTAATGTAGTATTTAATGGTTCACATCTTAACATTTGATGATTTCTTTTGTGTTGGGACTTTTTTTTTAATTCAACCGTTTATAATTAGAGATCAAATCATTGACCTTTGCGTTGACTCAATTAGATGATAAACAAATAAGATTTAATAAATAGCTCTTGGATTTAGCTAAGTTAGGAACTCACACCTGTGCACTCTATAGAATGGAGATTTCTCTCTATACCTCTCCCTCCCCAATTCTTTATAGATTTTCTTTCAATAAACTCTCTATTTGAGTCATAGTAGGGAAGACGGTGGAAGTATAGGAAATTCAATTATTTAATTAAATTTTGTTTAATTCTAAATAAAATTTAAGTGGTTTCCAACGCTTTTGTGGTATGAAAAAAAAGTTCATTTAGAATCAAGCCATCAATGCCTAGAAAAAATCAAAAAAACCACCACCAAAACCTACCAAAATAATGAGGGCTCCCGAGGAACATACCAATGGTTGAGCTTTTTTCGTTTTTTTTTTTTTTTTTTTTTTTTTTT
>NW_019268560.1:837838-845472 GCF_002738365.1 Cucurbita moschata | reverse complement strand
TTTTTTTTTTTTTTTTTTTTTTTTTTTCATATTCGGGCATGTGACAGTGATACAAGGGTTCACTCGTTGAGTTTGTTTACTACGTGTTGTCTACTAGTTAAAGCATAAACCCCAACAACATGCTTTGGACTTTGATATATATGATTAAATGAATGTTTGCATTGATTTGTTCGTGCATTCTAATGTACAGCCATGCTGATTTTTTCTTTTGTGATGCAATTAATTCAAAAGTTAATGGCGATTGGAATGAATAATTAGAGCATAAATCCCAACACACTAACTATTCAATACTTCAAGTAATTATTTTCTTAAAAAAAGGACAGCTACAACAATCTCAAACTAAGCATTAAGAGATCCATTTTTAAAGACTAAATAATACACCCAAGCAAAAAACCATATGACGATTGCAAGTCCAAGCAAGTAATATAATTCATCCCTGGCTTTGAGAAGCATTCCATGATGAAACCTGAAATGTTCTTGTTCAAGAAAGAGCTATAAGAATCAAATAAGACACTAGGAAGCAAGAACAAGAACTAACATATCATTATGATCTTAGAAAGTATGGATTCTGGATTGTACCCCATCTGCCAATTGAGAAAAAGGTAGAAGAATTTGGAAACGAACAAAAGCCTATCACTCTGGATTTTGAACTTGAAATGGAGATATGTGAGATGAAATCATGTATATTATTTCACCTGTCAGTAACTCCATGCTTTCATACTGAAAGTCAGGGGTTTGATAAAGCTGAGTAATTAACAAAATAACAAAAACTAATGACTAAGTGAAGTTAATTCCAAAGCCATCAGGCAACTGTGAAATAATAATGATAAATAACATCAATATATTCTGAGAGATTTTCAGAACTGTTCGAACTGAATCTATTGCCTGTCTCTAACATCAACTGAGCAAGAAATAATGGACACCAACAAATTCTAAGGAAAAAATCATTGCCCAAAGTGGAAACCACAAATGAGGGTTAAACTGTGCGAATTTAAATGAGAAAACGAAAAATTATCGCACCTCGAGAGTTCTCATAACTGTTATTATGTAAGGATGTCAAAAAGAAGAAAGAGAGAATCCTGAGAGGAATGCCACATAAAATCTTCAGTTCCTCGATCTCTTATGCCACATTGGACCCCATCGTAAGGCCTGTCTAATCTAGATGGGAAAAAATTCGGGTGGCAATGATGCAAATCCAAGCATCAAAATCTACTGCAGTCATCAAGCTGTTTTTACTTTTCGGGAAGGAGGGCGTCTAAATAGACCAATCAGATCGTCGAGACCCTATGGAACAGAAACATTTTGTGAGTTTGTACTATTGGAAGGGTGAAAAGTACAAAATTCTTTTAAATAAAACACTTCAAGAGTTTTTCCAAGGAGCAAAACAAATATTTTACTTACAAACACTATTCTCACAGTTCATCTCAAACTCAAAATGTGCTTATGGGTGCTTTTAAAAAAAGTATTTTTGACAAAGGTGCTTATTAACAAACCAGATTTAACATTTGTTTTATACTCTTTTGAGTAATTCACAATTCTCGCAAGACTTCTTCCAAAACTATTGTTATGTTTCCAATGAGCCTGTTTAGAGGACCTTTTCAAGTACTAAAAACTTTTTAGGCACTTGAAAATTCATTCCAAACTGAATATACGATCATTTTGAGTGACAAGTGCTTGTAATCAAATGTCCTAAGAGCCTTTTTCATCTCATAGACATTTATCTATTTTATTCATGATTAAGGAATTCTATATCATGAGGGATAACTTTGTGAAGTCGATAAAGTAAATAATACAACTTACCCTGGTTGTGATCACAAGGAAACAGAAGAGTAAAACTAAATACGATCCCAAGACCAAAAGCAAAACCAAGTCGAATGTCACGCTAGCAACCTGAAACAACGAACATAAAGCTTGCTTAGATCCAAGCCAAGAAAGAACACCAAAGGATAAACATAACCACCAATCTAGAATCAGCTAACACGAATATAGAAAATAATGTTGTACAAAACTAAAATAAATGGAGCTTAATTTTTAAGATGGAGCAAGTAGAGAGTCAAGTTCACAATTGATGTGCGAAGTACCTGGTATATGTGAAGTTTAGCTGCAGTTGAATCATAAAAGGTGAACATCCCGTCAAATGGCTCATGTTGCAAGCTCACATCATGGGTATGGACCTCCAGTTCCTGAAAAGAGTAGAAACATATCATTGGATGAGACCTGGGAGGTGATTTCAATTAGTAACCTAAAGCATTCGTATGAGCCAGCCAAGCCAAACTAACCAACCACTAAAATATTGCGTTTGCATAAATGGATTTCGTGCTTTTGTATCAGACAAACATTCATGGAAAATATGGATTAGCACTGACCTTAGTAGTTCCACCATATAAAAAATAGTAGATTTTACCAAACTAATTTCAAAAAGAGAGCGGCAATTTCTCAAAAATTCAGAATTTTTTAGCACGTTAAGTATGTTTCAGATCAATATTTTCAGGTTGAGCTAAATGGAAGGGGACAAAAATGGTAACTGACAATTTTGTTTTCTGATATAAATTTTTCTGATGCCTAAGCGAAGGAAGGAGTCATCTTTTGATGAAAAGGAGCAAAAGTTGAACATGACATGTTTCAGATCAACTCTTTTTTCCTTTTGAAATTGCCAATCAATCTTTTGGCGGATACAGTATACAAAGATAAGTGAAAGTAGATAGTATCAATTGGAACAATTTTGTTTATGATATAAAACCTTTTTTAATGCTGATATGAAAGGGTCATCTTTCGACAGAAATGGAGCAACTCGAGGTGTTCTTGACAAAAGATCCAACCATGATCGAATATAAGTTGGATTGATTGCCAAACTACTATCATCTGCAAATACTTGTATATTCTTTCCTTCATATCTGTAAATATGCCTCTGCATAAAATACAACGAATTATGCATTAGAGAATTCTGAAAAAAAAAATATATATATATATATATAAAATAATACCACGGACATTCTGAACCATTTACAATTTGAAAATCAATAACGAATGTCATCCATATTTGTGCGCTCTCCACTTAAAAATAACAGTAGAAGCTAAGTGTCATATTTAAACATTCTGAACTTGTGAATTCTCAATTGCCAAAAACAAACACTTGCAGCTGGAAAAAGGAAAAGGTTGTGATTGCAGAAAAAGTATGGCTAAGCAAGACATAGTAAAACTTACTGCAAGACTCTCTGCGACTAACTTGATACTCTTGGCAATTGCACTCTCGTTCAAAAACAATCTATTGGAAGTTACGGTCTTATCAGAATATACATAACACACATTTCTGCATGAATATGCATGCTCGCACACATGCAAACATGGAAGTGAAACAGAACCAGGAAACTGATCAATTTCTAAAAATTAGAACCTGTTATCAGCTAAACCTCCAGTCCTTTCCAAAAGCTCAGGAGCAGCAGAGATTCCAGAAAGGGTAGCAGCAGTTACTCTCAATCTTGAAAACTGTTCGTGCTCCCAGGCTACCTACAGCATACAAAGGATTTATCAAGTGGGCTACGATAATCACAAAATAAAAGTAAAAATCATATACTATGCTAAGGGAAACCAAGAACAGTCTTTTTTTTTTTTTTTTTTAAAAAAAATTATTAAATAGCACACATCATGATGAAAAATGTGATGATGGAGATGTACGTTTGATCAATTTGAGAACAAGCAAAAAAATTTGGCTCTTTCTGCTTTGTCCTCTCCCACCCCCTGAATAAAAAGGAAAAAGAAAAAGACCGTATCCTCTTTCCTACTAAATGTTGCTATTATCCTAGAAACATCCTTTTCTTGGAGCATACACCAAAGGATACAATAACTAAAAGAACTCAGGGTTGGTTTTGGGTTATTAACTAATTATAAGCTAAGAAGCATGCACACTTACTTTAGTTTGAGCTATATTACCCTAGCCACTAGATAAATAATGCAAGTCCACATTGTCAAAACAACCGAACATAGTAATACAATGATTTCTATATTTAGAATCAAAATTACAGATTCCATTTTTCATTATAGTATCTTGTACGATACTGGTACCCTCCCTAGTCATCAAATTTCCACTATATTCTCACTCTTTTACCAATGACAATGGAACCACTCAGTGGGCAAGATCTCAACTCAGGTTACCAGAAGGTCTGGTGTGATTGTTTATAAATCCTGATATCAAAAAGAGTGTCAACTCAGGTTAATAATGCTAAACTATACTATAGATGTGTAAGAAGCTAATAAACGTAGGAAAGCTGAGGAGTTTCATAAAGAGGATTTAGTCATGGTTCACCACCTATGCAAGAACTCTAGTAAGAGACAAAAAAGTGAGATGGTTTTGTGGATTTACCTATGCAAGAATTGACAACCTATTGGGATATCTACACAAGTTGGAAGAAAGAAGGTTGGACCATATAAGATACTCAAAAGAGTGGGATCTAGTACATAGGTTCTTGAATTTCTAGATGTTTTACATATCTCCAAGGCTTCTAATCTTTCTAATTTATTTTTGGTAAAAGAAAATATTAAAATAAAGACTCGGGCACAACATGCATTTGAGTGCAATAGCATGAAATGAAGAAGCACACAAAAACAGGATAATAATTTTTTTAAAACATCTTACAAAATAAAGACAAAAATAGAAATTTTACATGTGAAGAAATGGGGGACAAAGGTTAGAAAGAAAATTTCAAAATCTAAGGCCACAAGTTCCAGAACATGGAGAGTATCATCCGAACATAAAGCTGCAATCCTACACTTAAGAATGAGTTTTTCTTAAGGGACCAATACATGTGCGGTACTTGTTATTTTTAGTTGTTTACTTGACCATTATTAACTACGTTATTTTAGCGTTAGGTGGTTTGTTATTTTCTGTTAGTTACTGTTAGTAGCTAAAAGTAAGACCAAAACATAAAAATACCTACGCTATCATTTACTGAATAATTATTTTTTTAATAAAATTCCAGTCTGATTTGTTAAAGAGTCATGCATCAATCAGAAGCCAAAACAAGGTACGGAAAGGCAGGAGAGAGTTTTTCTCCAGACATCACAAAGCATCTATAGTTTTTTTGTATCATAATCAACATGTAGACTAATAGGCTTACTTAAACCACCCATTAGATCTGCATGCACACGTAGAAGGAAAGGTGGGGAAGCACGTGGCACAGAGTAATGAACGTGAGTATTTTGATAAGAGGATAGAGTGGGTATGGGACACCCTCGGTTTGATATTAAAGGAAGATTCTAGGAGCAATGTATGTGTAACAGATAGGTGGGAGTTAGGCTTGTTCTGGGGAGAGAACGAACCTTTTAAACCGTCTTGTCTTCTTTTTCCTCTTTCTATTTCAGTAATATTTCTATATAACGTTTTAGATTGTAGATCAATTTTCAAAAGAAATAATTGAATTCCATAATATTCTTTTCAGTGAAAACTAATTTTCTGCCAAAAAAAAAAAGAAAAGAATTCAGGTGAATTAACTCACTCGAGGATTTGAAATATTGATCTTCTTGTGCTTCAGATCAACTTTAAAGCCCAAATCCTCGGCAACATTTGAGAAATCCTACAGAGAGGCCAGGTCATCCACAATAAACCGTTACAATAAATAACACGGTATTAAGACAATAACATTTTTTTTTTATTCACACAAGACAGAACATTTTAAAAATACATTTGCTTACTTCAAAGATTTGCTTTATGTAAGCATTTTCTGGAGGCTTAGAGACATGCAGCCATAATTTGTCATCCCATGAGCCAATACTATTTAAGCAAATGGCATAGTCAATACTCTCACGGATACGGTGATCAAAGCTTTGAAGCCACTGGGAAAACGATACTTTACATTAATGGACAACAAATAGAAACAATTATAAAAAAATAATAATAATTGAAATGAAGAAGTTTAACTAAATGGAATACATTGTAATGATAGAAAGAAATAATAATTATGATGATTGTATGTACATAGAAAGAATGAGAACCTTGTGAGTCCCATTGTAGTTGTAAGGTCCGCCAGAAGTGAGCCCAAAAAGTAGATTGTACCTTCCTCGTGTCTTAGGATTGGAATAAAGAAGAGAAAATAACCTTGCAATTTCAAGAAGTGCAACAATTCCACTTCCGTTGCTATCACTTCCCACAGATAATTCCTACAACCAGAGAGATGATCCACATCATCTAGATAAAATATAGACAAGTATGGTAGATAATGTTCGTGCACTAAACAAATCACATACAGGAGCAGCGCCAAATGTATCATATGATGCTACAATTGCAATTGTTGGGAGTTGATTAGCATCTCCATCAGATTTTAGTCCAGGCAGCCAACCCTGACACCAATTTAAAAATAAATAAATACAAAGATGAAAAAAACGATGCAACACTATCAAAAAGAATTAAACCAAAATGAGGGGAGAACAAAGCTAATCACAGCACCTCAATAACAGAACACAAACTACACAAATACACCAACCAGGGAAATGGTAAATTATATGGAAAATACACAATTTACAGTTTTACACCATTGTATTTTTTGACACACGACCTCTCGCTTGACCTGTCTCCATCTTGACTCATCTAATCATCATTAGGTGTCAACAGAGAAAGCATTGACATGAATGCCACGTGAAATTTTCAATTTAGTTTAACAGATATATCTGATAGAGCGGTCAAATAGACTGAAAGGTATAGGGGATCCAAACCAAAGCTAGGGACTCGGAAGATTACAAAAAGATCTCCAACAAATCAATAACACATTAAGAGGGTAACTACAAAACACTTGGGTACTAAAAAGTCAAAGAGACATAGACACAAAATTTCATATTTTTCACATTCGTAAATTAACCCAAAAATTAAAAATAAATAAAGAGCATGTTGGCCTGATGAGAGTGAAACTTCCATTGATCTTCCACATTTACTTTTAAGTTCCACCCCTCTTTCAGATACGCACAGATACTATCCCTACGCTTTTCTAATGTGGTACGGATACCCAAGACTCCAGCAGAAGTATTTTTTTTTCCTTTGTCCTGGATTGTTTCAAATGTTTCAAGATGGGTTTTGGTTTTAGCAAGAATCTACAAAATTCATGCTTGTCTGATGAATGTTCACTTTTTAAAGCTTAGATAATAATTGTCTAAACTTTCTTTTTTTTTNAATTTTTTTTTTTTTTTTTTTTTTTTTTTGAAGAATAAAGCTGGCAATATATGAACTATAGGATTTTATTATAGTTCTCGGAGATGAAACTTTTTTTAAAGAATGAATGGGAAAGAGAAGAGAGAAATATACCCATTGAATAATTTCAAGTTAATATCTAAACTAATTCTAATTGCTTTAACTAATTTAGATATATTTAATCAAATGTAATAATTAAAAAAATTACCAGAGTGGAACCTATAAAATAAACCATTTAATTCTCCCGGTATTAATTATCTTACTTATCTAAATACAAGCATTTAATTTTTCTTATAATGAACCGGACTGTCATTGAAAAAAAAAATACTAGGGCATCCAAAAGAACCAAGACCCCATAAAAAAGACAACTAAAGAAATGGGCTTCACTCAAGTAAAATGAGACTTACGAAATAATTACAAAAAAAAAAAAAAAAAAAAAAAAAAAAAAAAAAAAAAAAAA
>NW_019268560.1:831330-837503 GCF_002738365.1 Cucurbita moschata | reverse complement strand
AAAAAAAAAAAAAAAAAAAAAAAAAAAAAAAAAAAAAAAAAAAAAAAAAAAAAAAAACTTGTCACCAAAGACCAAAGAGATATAGAACCTAATGAGGGACCAAACATCTCTAGGATCCCCCACAAGTTCCACAACACGACAAAAACTCCCACTTGCCACAAAAACTTCTCCTCTCTCGAAAAGACAGATTGAGAAGGATCTTCTCAATCATCTTTCTATACCCCTTGTGTTGAGCAAACTAAAAGCCGAAGTTACGACTATAGAGAATATGATCAAGATCTTCCTCTACCATCTAACGAAGAATGCAACAAAACGGTTCTATCAAAGTAGACATCTTTTTTGCATGGATGATTTGCAAAACGATTCTTCAGAATTTTCTCATTCCACACAATTGAAAAAAACAAACTCAATGACCAAAAAAGGGTTCAACAAACACAGAACGAATGAGCTACAAGAAAAACTCATAGTGAAGTTCAGACTCCAAAAACCAACATCCTTCTCCCTAGCCTAAGCTCAAACTAATCAAAGATAAGAGAGCCATGACATCCACCATTCCTCTGTTCAATAGGGGTCTATACCTCCTTATCCTCCCAAAAGTACATTTCCCTCCCATCACCTACAAAACACTCGACCAAATAAGAAAAGGATTGGAGTTCAATGGAAATGTCTTTCCAAGAATATCTAAAAGTGCCTTTGACCCCACCCAACATCCATGAGGACTATATTTTACTCACTAGGTTTGACTCAGAACCACGAGAACCATTCAACCAACAAAAAATCATGTAACAAGAGAGTGATAATGAGTTTAAGCCTGTGGCGTTAGGTGGCCTTGAGATTGGGAGCCTGAAGTTATGTATTGAGGGTTTATTGCCCAAGTGGTTGCGGTAGTACTTCATAGAATCCAATGCTTTGTGGCACAAAGTTATTACAAGTCAAATGACCCTAGACCCTTTTGAGCGGGGTATGATGTCAGTGGCACCAAGGGGCCTCATAAACTTCTCTAAAAAGTGATTGCCCTTGCCTTCCCTTCTTTTTCTTCTGGGTTAGAACCTGTTAGGGGAGGAACCCGTGTGTATTATTGGGAGGATTGGTGGGTTAGAAACCCTCTACGAGTTGTACCAGCGTTCATATCATTTTTTGGGAAAGAAGTTGCATTTTGTGGCTTCTATTCTACTATCATTGGATCCCTCCTCCTCGTTTTTGGGTTTCAAATGTCATCTTTCTTATAGATAGACATTAGACGTTGTAGGCCTCCTTTCTCTTATCCATGATCTAACATTTGGTGCAAAGGAGAAAGGACTTTAGGCTTTGGACCATGGAATCTTCGAGGGGCTTCTCTTGCAGTTCTTTCTTTTGTTTGTTTTCAAACCTTTCCTTGCCCCAACCTACTTACTCTTCTCCACACTACAGAAGGTAAATAGCAAGTTTTACATGGGAGAGTAAAAAATATGAACCGTATTCATAGACATTCTTCCTTTGTGTTGCTCCTACGGTGGTGCACCCTTTGTAGGTGTCCCTCAAAGGAATTGCATCACTTATTGTGAGGTTGTCAGATTGTTTAGACTCTGTGGCCTTGTTGGCTGACCTTGTTTGGTTTATGGGAAGAACTTAAGTGATAGTCAAAGGGAAGAGCTTTTCACAGCCTATTAGCAAGCACTTTTGCAGGAATCTTGTAAATAGTAGTAATGAGATTGATGGGCCTAAAATCCTTCACCTTAGTTGCCCTGCCTTTTTTAGGGATAAGCAAATAAAAGGTTTCTTTCCAGGTACTAACCACTATCTCCCTCTAACAAGGTCATCCTTGATAATATCCTGGTTATCTTGGAAGAAGGCTATGGAAAAATCGTCAGGACCAGGAGACTTATTCCTATCACACAAAGACCAAACTTCTAATTTCATTCAAAGAAAATAGGGCCACCAACTCCACATTCTCAAAATTAGAAACAGAAATAGGGCACGAATCAAAAACCTTTCAATAAAGTTCTTGGGAGAAACAATCGGGTCATAGAGTTTCGTGAAAAGGAAAGAATCTCCTCATCCAACTCTCCTTCCCCTTTAACCTCCTTTACTCTTTCATTCTGAAAGAACCCAATAAAATTCTTGCATTTTCTTCTATTAACCATCCTGTGAAGTAAGGGACATGTTACAATCCCCTCTTTAGCCCATCTCACTTTCGCCTTTTACCTCCAGCTGCAACTTTCCTTTCTAACCAAATCTTCAAATGCACCTTTAAGGGAGTGTATGCCCAAGTGCATTCTTTCATTTTGCTCAAAGAAAACACGAGTATATAAAACTGTAAGGTCAACAAGCCCAACCTCTTTTTCTGAGTAAAAGTTTTCTAATTTGCTATTGTATTTGATATCAAGACAATCACTTGGACTCCAACATGTTGCTCAGAAGCATAATGCAGATGGTGCATCCTAGCTTGCTTTAATTAAGCTGTTTGTCGAGGGAAATGTATTCAAATAAACAACTGTAGACAATAACTCTAGTTGTTCACATTTTAAGGAAACCGGAAAAGGTACCTGAATATTTGTAATCGTGGAAGATACAAGTTTTCTTGGTTCTGCTGCTGAAACAACAAGCTTGTACCTGCAAATATTTATGAATACCGAGAAGATTAGCAACTATATACTTAAGCTCAAGCTCTCAAATCTTCTTTATGATGAACAAGATTGTAGATAGTATGAATTTAAAAAAATAAAAAAATAAAAAAAAAAAAAAACAGTTGCAAATGGCACAAGAACAGTTTATACTGCAAGTACTTCTTTTAATGCAAAACTGAATGATTGATATCAAATCAATATTAAAGGCTGATAGATTTTCTTTTTAACATGGTGCAAATTTCAATCAAACATCAGAAGTGTCAAGACATATTAAGAATTTCACAAAAAAAATGATCACAATTTTTATAAGTTTTTTTATTAAATAAAAAAAAATTAAAATAACCAGGCTTTCATTGAGAGAGATGAAAAGATATACATGAGCATAGAAAGAAAAAACAAGCCCAAGAACAAAAAATAACCCCAAACCAAATACAAAATGGGGCTCCAATCCAAAAGAATTTCATAAGTTATTTAAGAAGTGCAGAAACTCTATTGATTTCTATAATTTTTCCAAAATATTAATTCACATCGATACCTAGATCAAAATTTCTAAAAAAATTGAGATCACAATCATTGGTAGTTAATTCCTTCAGTATGAACTAATAAAGGAAAATAACAGGAAAGGGGAGGATAGGAGAGTGTGGCGAAAATAAAACATAAGAAGGAGAAACATAATATAATTTAACATCCAATACTTATGTTGTTGTCTGTTGCAATAGAAGGCTTATGCAGCAGCAAAAAGAACCCTTAATAATCATATCAAATCAGAATTAAAATATAAATTATAGTAGAAAACTACTATAAATTATAAAAATATATTGAGATCCCAAAAATAGCCACCATTCTTTCCTACCTCTGTTGTGATTTCCGTTATCCACGCAAAATCTACTAAAGCGCCCAAAATTTCATAATAAATTCAACTAACCCGCCAGTAGTTGCAGTTGCAAGCTGACCAGTGGCATCATTGCTCTTAACATCAGCCAAAACAGCATTAATATCTTCACCTTCTGAAGCAAAATATACAGGGTACTGGAACGACACAGATACTTTCAGAAACACAAACACGTTATAGAAATTGAAAATATAAATTGCAGTAAGGGAATACAAGACGGTGGTCATAATTCACAAACTGATAGAACATAACGTGCATTTATCTAACGTAGAAAGAAAAAACTTTCATTGATATAAAAAGAAGTTAAATGCTTAAATGTTTCAACCAGAAGTTATTTCATTTCACTTACAGGTAGAGTAGCATGTATGAGCAACCGTTCAAGTTCAACCAGTAAATCCTTAATCATCCCATCTCCATTTTGTGGACATTTAAAGTCATCATTTTTCGGGCCATCCGAGCCAAGAATCTTGGGAAGCAAGATCAGGAGACCTCCCAGACGCTTTCTTTGAGATATACATTCTGCACAAGACCAAAAAGATATCCCGGTTACCAACAGGAGAAAGAAGAGCGGTAATGGTAAACCCGCAATTCTTATAACATTTATATGTGAGAGAAACAGGCAGGATTTCTAATATGTGAGAAGTTAACAGTAAGAACAGTCATATTCTTCATCCTTCAGATAGAGGAGAAATTAGATTAACGAAGTTCTGCAACTCTGCAAGAACGCTATTGTTCGATAATAGAAAGAAGATCAAACCTCCCACATTTCGCATATTCCAATGCATCAAATACTCAAAGGGTGAACAACTTCACGGACTTGTTCAGTCATTGAAGCCGGGGGGTCGTGAACGAAATTTCCCCACAACAAACGAAGTTAATCTAAAACAGTATCTACGAAACTAATTCAAGCCGCCAACAGTTAAAACACAGTTCCTAAAATCTCCACACGCAACTAAGAAAGTGTAGTGGTTTAAGATAACGACAAAGTGCATAAAGGGAGTGGAGAAGTAGCAAAAAGAAAAGCACGGTGTACCTTTGACGAAGGTGAAGTTGAGCTCACAAAGAGGAATGATGAAAACAGTGCGAGAGAGATCAGCAGCAGCAGCAGCAGGGGGAAAATGAAGAGAAGCAGCATGGTGATTGAGTGAAGCGGCGCGGGATCCAAAGGGAACGGCAGAGATATCGTAGTGAATGAGGCGATAGACATCGACGACAGTGGCGGCGTCACAGAGCTCGGTGTAGGCAACTAGAAGGAAGACAAGAGCAAGGAGAGGGTAGAAGGATTCGAGGACTTGAGGCTCGCGGGGTTTACGAGAAGCCATGGATGGATGCAAGATCTGGAGGAGCTCAGTTGGGGGAGGGCGTTGGAGGGATAGGGAATTTGATCACAATAATATGGGTGTGGATGCGCACATAGAAATGGCATCAGCTCGTGGCTCTTGCTGGTTCATCTCGCCGTTCAGTAGAGATGCCCACCGGCTGCATAAATGACACACCTGCCCTTCCACCCTAGCGCCGGCTAAATTAATCAGAACATATTTCTCAAAAAAAAATATATATATATATATAATTTTAATAATATCCTTAAAATTTGTGTAAAAAAACATACTAAGATGTCAAAAATAAATTTATGAAAATTTGATAATACTAATATTTCAAAAATACTCTTAAATTTAAAATTTTCATTAATTACTCTTCAAATTTTTAAAAAAAATTAAAAATACTTTTAATACTTTTATCGTTAGTATTAGGTTTAGAAAATATTCATGAAATTAACGTTATTTGCTTTTATAAAAAAATTCTTATTCAAATAGATGGATGAAAATTGTCTATCGACATTCTATAGATAATCTTCGAACTTTTTAACGTTACTTTTGAAAATTTATGAATATTTTTTTAACGTTATAGTAAAGAAAATTGTATTTTATTTATTTTTTATTTTTTATTTTTTAAGTGAAGAAGGTTGTGAAGTTTTAAAAAAAGTAACTACTATTTCAAATATTGATGATTTGATCTCTCAACGTTCAACTATCTGCAATATTGAGCATGAGTGAAATTTTCAATTGTATAAATCTCCCTAGGGTGTCCTGTAGGACTATTGAAGAATCGAAGTGTTGTGTTTCTTGGGTCGTTCGGGTGGTGTGGTGGCATTCCCGGTCCTTTGCCACATGGTTCTTATGATGGAACTTATGTTGTTATATTCATGTGGTTAGGTTTGGTTCTCAATTCACTGGTTTTTTCCTTTTCAACTTATAGCATCTTCCCTTTAATAAAGAGAACTAAGAGGGGCCTCCACATTAATGGGAATGAGAAGCCTTTCTCTAATGGTTTAGAAAACTAACCAAAAAAAAAAAATGAATGAAATAAGTTGATAAACCCAATAGAATCAAACCAATAATTGTACTGAAGTAATTTGTACGTCTTGTAATCTCTTCTCGATTGGTGTTAATAAAAAGGGCAGATAATGCATTAGAAATAAAAAAGAAACTTTTATACGAAAAATATGAAAACATCCGATCTATATACTTAGTATTAACGAAATTGTGTCCTATAAACAAATTTAACGAGTAATACATCCAGAAAGAGCTACCAAGCAACCCCCTCCCTACTCATCCAGGGCCAATTAAAAAAAAAAAAAAAAAAAAAAAAAAAAAAAAAAAAAAAAAAAAAAAAAA
>NW_019268560.1:754130-830905 GCF_002738365.1 Cucurbita moschata | reverse complement strand
AAAAAAAAAAAAAAAAAAAAAAAAAAAAAAAAAAAAAAAAAAAAAAAACAATGGTCATTGCTGTAATCTGATGATTGCCAAAATAAATCTTAGAAAAAGTTCAATCATATAACTCATAAATAACATATCAATCCCTGGCCTAGCTAAAACCGACTCGACCAACAACTGGGGTTCAGTAATGGCAGAAACAGGGCACTTTAATTCTTCTCTTCACTAAGCAGCCAAACATTTGTGCACTAAAACATGAAATGGCATAGTACTTAATCCCAATGGTGTTTGATTGAATTACTGAACGTCTGCATATCATTCTCCATATCAGTTATGGTGTAGGAAAGGGAGTTAAAACGCTGACCTGCAACCAGCAGTTGCTTCAAACATAAAATGGACAGGTCATTTGTCGCTGGTTGATGTCGAAAAGCGTGGCGCAGTTATGCCGAGCCCCCATCATTTTCTGGAAAGTCCAATTTCAGGTTTTCATTGTCCCTGTAAACTTGAACAAGTGCAGCTGCTTTATAGACAAACATCCCAACCATGGCTGGCGTGAGCTAAACACAGGAAGAGAATCACATGACAACATAAGAGAGTTATTTTCGGGGCTACATGCATTTAAAATAAATAGACTTTTCAACTCGAAACTAGTTCAATTGGTTAAAACGATGAAATGGTCCACACATATAGTCATTTGTTACCTGGAAGTCGAAGAAGTCGTTGGCAAGATATTTATGAGAGAGGATCCATATTGCATATATTGCAGCAGGAATCAAAAGCCTAGGAGATGACAGAGCAATGCTACTTCCCCTCACTGATTTTTCAAACACGTTCTGGATATCTTCACTTCTTATTCCAATTCTGGCACAAAGAATGAATGTTGATTGTGACAAACAAGTTATACTCAATAAACAAATAGACCGACTATGGCATTTATCCATACTTTTTCGTCTTTTTCTGCGTGAAGATATCGGGAACCGTGTCTTTAGATAGTTTGTCAGCATGTCGATATAATAGCTGGAGGTATAAGCAGCTGCATTAGAGATAATCCCAGATGTTATTGCACAATTACAACAAAATAACAAGGTTTCTCTGATAAATGTGCAATAGAAATCTAATCACAATTTGAGAACGGATATATTTTTTTTTAATTTCCTCCGTAGGAGGCAAAAACTGATTTGACTAGAGGTCACTTTGAATCTTACAAACTTCTCCAAGAAATTGTTTTGGAAGAGTCTTGTTAATTAATATTTATTCTTATATCCTGACCAAGATCTTGTTTGAAAACTTCAAATCTTGGAATGAAAACTTAACTCTTGGTAGTGAACCACAGCATGCCAAAATGAAGTTACAAAATAACAGCAACATTAAACTCATATCAACTAACCTCGAAAGGGCTCCTACTGCATAACTAATAGCAGCCTGAACAGGAAAACAAATAAATTCCTTCATCAGCAAGCAAGCTCCTCTCAACTCATGAGTCATGTTAAGAAAAAGTGAGGTGTCACTTGAAGAAAATGAGATGATCCAGGCCAATAAATGTAATGAAATAGATACTGGAGTCTAAGTAACATAGCAACTAAATTATAATATAATGACTCCAATCTATAATGGCATCCTTCCTTCTACTTTGTACTAAAATAACTGTAAATCAACCAAAAAATTTACTGTAGCACACAAGATAATGCCCTTTCTTCTTCAATTGGAATATACCTGGAACGAAAACACTATCAGGCAATACCCACTGCATGCAGTTCCAATGCCAACGGACAAAAGCATCAGTTCCCTCTTGAGCTGTGTTAAAAAGGGAATTAGTGATCAACTTCCAAATTCTTTAATGGTCAAAGGTTCATCTTCCATCACTTTTAGCCAATTATTCTGTAGTTTCATGATGTAGCCAAAAAGTAAATTACCACAAAAGAAAAAGGAAAAGGAGAAAAGCTTTAAATGCAACTAGATTACATAAGGGAGCACTTTATCAAATCAATTTTATACTCAAAGCATCTCATACAATCAACGCCAAAGTCACAGTAGTGCAAGGAGCAAAACTTCATCTGCCCATGCGAATTGAAAAGAAAACAAAATGGAAGCATCTGTAAACCAATAAGTGTGCAAGCACAGAAAGTTTACATGCTCAACAAATTACTATAGAAACTTTAAAAAAAAAGTAGGTTAAAATGCATTATGAATATTATCTACGAAGAATTTATTAATGACTAATATATCACTGATTTCCATTAAAAAAATAATTTATTTAAGCTTGTAGGTAAACATATAATAATTTCATAATTTTTTCCTAAAATCAGTTATTAAAAATATAAAACTATAAGGTCTGCTTATGGCCCAATTAGCCAGTACAGCCCAACTAATCGAACTATAGGTTTAAGGGTTGTTTGGGCCAAATGTTTTTATGCTAGACTTGGTCCATTCAACCGCCTATGTTTCAAAAATGAAAACAATTCCTTGGGAGGCTCTTACCTCTGTAGGCCCCAATTCAATCCAGCCCCAACTCTTTTGGTGACCCATTTATATTATGTACGAACTTTGAAAAATATGGGAAATTTTGATTTTGGACAAGTTTAGTGATTGAAGGGCAGACATTAATTTTATATCAAGATGATCTTAGATGACATAAAAGTATTACCACCTTACATAAACAACCAATGAACATACTGAGTTCAAGTATCATACAGCTTCATATTTGAGAAAATTTAGTTTCTTCCTTCTTTCACGGTCATCTGGCAGTATCTGTTAAAGAAAATAGAGAGTTAAGGAAAGTGATTGACTGATCTTATCTGGCAACTGATCCAGAGCAATTAAACTGATTCATGGAAACCACATATAAAATGAATTCTATAACTCATAACATAAGAGCTGGAGTAGGCACACCTTATCACCAGCTTTTTTATTGATTGGTGCAGAGGTACCACCTGAGACCCATGCTTGAGTGGCGGACAATTTCAAAAATCCACCACCATCATTGTTTTCATCATCCTACAAGTTGTAAATCAAGAATTAAGGGGAAAATACAAGAGGTTACACTATCCTCTGAAGAAGGTAAAAAAAAAAAAGCAGAACACCGTTTTGGTGCATTTTAAGCATTGATAAAACCATTCAAAATACAGTTTAGTATTCAGAAAATTAACAAAGATTTCAAAATTACATGAAATTCATCAATTTAGTGTAATGTACAGTACATGTGGTGCAGATAAAAAAACTGATTTCAACAGCATACGTGGAAACTCACATTCAGTGTCTGTTCCTTCTACTATAGCCAAAAAGTTTGCAAACAATTAGATGGGCATAGCCTGAAAAATTAGATGGTGTTATTACATAGAACATTTTGGTGTTATTTGTTCATCTTCCTGAAAAATTAGATGGGCATAGCCACAACTTTTATCATTTTCTTCACATAACAATGATTGAGCCTGTGTTTCATCTACTTAATACGAAGTTGGAAGATATCTACTATCATACTGCTAGAGTAACAAAATGCTACTAGGGTACCAAAGTGACGATACAAATATGTTCTTTAAATATTGTAGAAACATATTAATTTCTTAGTTTCCAATGGCTGGCTATCATGCACAGACCTCCCTTTGACATCATAAACACTAAGCATTGAAATGCTATCATAAATTGAAAATTGAAACTGAAAGCATTAAAAATGCTAAGCATATTGTACCAGTACTTCTTGGGAAGTATCAGTAAACCTGTCATCAGTCACATCTTCGAATTTCACGACCTCCCTCTGCCAAAGCATATCAGAAGTTTTTGATATAAAATCTGCATTTAGTTTTCGTTCCTCAAAGAATGCTTGTAGAACATCCTCTTCTGCAATTTCACTTACTGAAAAAACAAGACACTATGTGAAGATCAGCATGCGCTAGTTAGCTAACTTAAAGTTAAAAGCATTGGAATAGGCTGCCAGAAAATAACAATAATAAACTACTTGTAGTAAAGAAACTACTAATGAAAATGCAAGGAAAATCACAAGCATTGTGTCAATAGTACAAAGCCCAAAGAAGAGGACAAAATCTTTGTAAGTTTCAAATAGCCGAGTAAATTACTATGTACTTATATCTAATATAAACAATTATTAATAAATAGTTAATGAGTATCTATGCATAGATAACATGCAATTTAATCAATAACTTCATGAAAATTAATATATTTTTCATTACAAAAATTTGAAAAGGGCTGAATGATGAATTTTATAATATATTATTGTAAGAACAAATAAAAAAAAACAATTGCTATATATTAATGATATCAAAACTTTTGAAGTTGATCGTATCCTACTTGATTAAAAAATAGTCAAATAATATCCTTTTCATATATAAAGAATATTTCAAGAAAACATATTAATATTACTGAATTATTTTTTAAAAACATGAATTAAAGGTTACGTATAAAAAGGCACTCAAGGCCATTAGATAGTTTGCAAAATCAAATTAATTGAAGAAAATTTAACAGAATGATATACTTTTTTTAGTAAGAAAACATGAATTTCATAGATGGTATTAAATTATCAAATTACGAATAGAGGAAGAAAAACAAAGGCTCAAAGCAAAAAAAAAAAAAAAACAACATTCCAGATAGCCATTGAAGGAAGGATACAATTTACACCATGAGAAGCCTACAAAATAAACATTGTCAAAGCAGCAAACTATGCTTTTTTGCTTTATCATTGAAAGTTCTAATGTTACCCTCAAACCAAAGGCTTTGCATCAAATACTATTGAATACATGAGAGAGATTCTAGTCTAAAGGGAGTATAAAAATAAAAACAGATACTAAAGGCATTAACAAAGTAATCCACTAAGAATTAAGCTTAACATGAATTTACCACTAATCCTACTGCATTAGTAAATATTAGCTGCTACCCACCCTACTTATCCTAGTTCTTAATTATAACTATTGACTTGATAACTCAAGTTGATTCAACAGTGGTTTTCCTTATTCTATTATTCTGTGGTGAATCGTCTGATTATCGTATCCAGACGTTATCTCAACTTTTGACACATTCTTCTTAGCCTTCGACTTTCACTAGATTCACAACTCTAAGTGAAGAAATCACGCAGCGAGAGAGTGAGTGAGCATTTACCACTCGAATGAAGGAGGAAGATGCAGGAAAAATCATTCAAGTTCTCTAAGCTCTATTTTCTAGTATCTCTCTGATTCTTAAAAAAAAAATATCATGAGTCATCCTGGGATCGCATAATAGCTTGACATCATTCTTCAGCCATTGGTTCTTCTAAGGAGAGGAACCGCATGAAAATTGGCTTTTCTGAAGAATAGGACTTAGTAACTTTGGCTTTCCACAGTAAATTGCCAATTCCTTCAGGAAACGTAGCTTAGAAGTTAGAATGCGTCAACAACTCAAACGAATAATCTACTTTTCACATCCTAGTGTCCTTGAAGTTGGGATCAATGAAAACTGAGTTACATGGGAGAAGTAAGACTACCTGTTAATTCCCTATCTCTACGTATACAGAGTTAAGAACAAAGCGTTCAGTTTCTTATCAAAACGCTGTTGAATTTCAGTGGAAAAAACTTCAAATTCCCCCATTATAATCACCTGCCAATTGAAGAAACCAAACAGCTTCAAATTGGACAGAATCGATAGAATATCAAATCACCAAACCGAAATTCCGAAAAATGACTCCTAACTTCGATTCTAGGATCGCGTCATTACGCTCTTCTCAGTTCCACAGGAAAATCAAGCTAACAATGTGAAAAGAAGTACGGGAGAACAGACCTGCCCGAATTCTTGTTCGCGATAATGGAATATGGAGCTTTGATTTCTGCAAATGAGATAATGCTGTAGCTGTGCGAGATAGGAATCTGGTTGGCGGTGGAGTCTGCTTGCAGGTGAAGCATGTAACCATAGAAAGAGTTTCCATGGCTTATCCGAGCTTCACAATCGTGGGAACCAAAATATCTTTCCGGGAAGCATTTTTGTAAGCCGGCTGAGTTCGACTTTATTTCTCGACTAAATTATTAAAATACCTCTAAAAAAATTCATTTTAATTTAAAAATAAAATAAATTGAAAATATATTTGAAGGCTATATGCGACTCTGAGAGTGCATTCAAATGAAAGAGATCATAACGATATGATGATTAATAAATTATGATACCCGAGTAAATGAGAGGTACATGAATGAATCAAGACAAGCGATCCTAAGAATAGGATGACTAAGAAAAACTCAAAAAGGTACATGAATGAACCGAAACTATATCGAACGGTTTGCGGGGATAGTCTTCACTCACTGAAAATATTAGAAGAGCTACATCCATCACGAGAGTCCCTTGATGATCTTCTAAGTTGATTTGGATTGCAGATGAAAGTTTCGAGCTCGCACCAAATATAAGTTAATATAATGCTGGCTTAGGCCAACCATGCAAGTGACTCTACTGTTGATTTGGTTGGATGAATGTATGATGTATGATGACATGTGCCCCGTGGCCCCTACATGTGTCTATGTTACATTGTACTATGCTATGTCATGTTATGTTATACTATGTTATGCTACTTTATGCTATGTGGTGTTATGTCATGTTTGTACGCTATATTATAGAGTGGCTATGACATGTCGTAGAATTATGTTATGATGTTGATAATCTATGATGCATAAACCTTTATACATCACGCCATGTAAGCTATGCTACGTACAAAATATTTAACCAGAATTATGAATGCATAATTAATAGACTAATTATTTTATAAATTAATAGAGTTTCGATGTTACGAGAACCTCATGCATTTTTTGTGTGTCATATGCATCATGATACTTCTCCGTTATGATTAGTACGGACACGTACCTTACGATATTTATGGAGACCTCCTGCTATGGGGTTCTTTATGCGTCCGTACTAATCATAATGGGGAAGTATCCCACTTATAACACACAATAATGTATGAGGTCCCCATAACTTAAAATCATTACATAAGTTTATGATACAGATCATGTCTCCATTCATTTAATACTGTAACAAGCCTATGAATCATGCATACATAATTTATGTCAAATATTTCGTAGCATAACTTACATGACGTGGTGTATAGAGGTTTATGCATCATAGATTATCAACATCATAACATAATTCTACAGCATCTCATAGTCACTCTATAGCATAGCTTATAAACATGGCATAACACAACATAGTACACACATGGTATAACATAGTGTAGGATACAATCGTAATCATGACACATGTAGGGGCAATAAGGCACGCATCATCATACATCATACAAATTTGTCCAACCAAGCGAACAGTAGAGCCACTTACTTGGTTGCCATAGACTGGAGTCGCTAGATATTCTTAGAGCTGGCCCATATTTGTTCCTCAACATTTGATTCAACCTATATGGACCCACAATATTTGATTTGAAGATATCAACGAGCCTAATGTACTTAAAAGTTAGGTCGGTTTACGGAGCGGATGCGCGAGTGCGTGCTTGCAGAAATGAAGTGGGCCGTGTATTTTGGGTGTGCTGGAGTTGGGCTAAACTTGCTCGTGGGCTGGATGATTGTATTACTTCTTGGGGCACGGGTTAGATGCACTAACGTTGGGTTGGACGTGCACCTGGAGTAGATTTAGATCCGACCCGAGTTTTGAACGCATAGATTCTTCTTCTTTACTTGGTAAACGTATGTTTTTTTTTTTCTTTCTTTTACAGATATGTTTGTGAGATCCCACATCAGTTGAGTAGGAGAACAAAACATTCTTTATAAGGGTGTGGAAACCTCTGTCTAGCGGACATGTTTTAAAAGCTTGCAGGGATAGCTCGAAAGGAAAAACTAAAAGAGGACAATATGTGCTAGTGATGGATTTACAAGATATATCTGGAATTCACTTTTCCTGAAATAACCTGAGCACCATTGGTCGATGTTGGGTATAGGTGGGTGTCGGGGAAGACGGGTGGTTGGTTGAGATCCTCGAAATTTCTAGCGACGTTTTTCAAATTTTTTAAATATTTTTTAAATGGGTATCTAATTGTAAGTATATTTTTTTTTAAAATTTAAAGTATTTTTGAAATGTTGTATAAAGGTATGTTGTTTTTCTTTGAACACTGTTTTTGCCTTAGCTCTTGGTTTCTGTTCACCGAGGAGAAACGCGCGGTATTGTTGCTTTGAGTCGCCGGTCGTGAAAACCGCCGCAGGAAGCTGTGTATCGCCGTCTGCTCGTTGTCGGAGAAGGAGACTGGCCGCTGCATACAGAAGCAGCACGCCGTGGATCTTCGTCAACTGGACGGACTGTCGCACATGGACTGCAGCTCGTCGTCCGCCGGAAGAGGTCGCCGGAGTTGAAGCTGAACAGGGGAGGGGCGGCGGGAGGGAGAAGCAAGAAGAGAGGGTGGGCGGCCCGATCCGCTCACATTTTTTGAAGTAAGTCTCATGCTTGATTTTAAATCCTCCATACCGTAAGCATTATGAGGTCTGTCTAGATGAATTCTTTGTCGAAGCATGGAGTTCAAATTATAGTATCCCTGATAGTTTTTTTGAACAGTTTACCTTTTTGCTTGATTAGTTCGGTACTTTGTAGAATCTGGGCGTACACTTTTTTTGAAGTTCAGGAATAGAAAGAGAGGAAATGTATCATTTGCCATTTGAAATTAAATATATAGATAAGATTACAACTAAATGACCAGCAAGTGTAGGGAACAAATAAGACCTCTAATCCCAGATGAAGAGGTTCAGTGCAAGAAAATTTGCGAAGCAAACTTGCAATGGGAGGTAAACAAAATTTACGTCTTCTGATATGGAATCACACAAAAACCAGCAAAATATTTTCTCAGAAGTATTTAACATTAATGAATGAGAAGGGGGCCTACATCTCTTAGTAGGGGTGGACCTAGTATGCAATGAGTTCTATGAATTGGTTACTTGACAAAGCCTTGATATTATCATTTGTATAGCTAATATTGTAGTATTTGTTTTTGCCTCATAAGAACATCACGTATCTCATTGGTTAGTGCAGTGTCGGCTTTGTCCTAGTACTTGAGATTATGAGCTACTGATTTTGTTTTTTTTTATTATTTCAACTGTTATTAATTTCTCACATTATTAACATTTGGAACTTTGCCAAACAACCATATAGAAAGTGGTTGTGCAGTATTGTTTTTTTCAATTCCTAGCAATAGTTCGAATTCTTGGTGCTTTAGTAAATCGAATTAGGGATGTTATACTAGTTAAATATTCAAGGCAATAAAAAGTTTAGATTCATCTAAATGTTATTTTCTTGGAATGCACTTCTATTTTTGGTTTTTGGGATGATGGGTTCAAGAGTCTTGTTATTTCAATTCTGCTGCATTATTTTAATCCTAAGCTAACCACTTTCATGTATTTTAGTTGAGGTTTTTTTTTCTTTCCACTTTACCTTGGGGAGGGACCTGTTAGAAGAGTAAAAGAAGAAAAAAAAAAACTACTCGAGGGTTTATCTTGAAGGGAAGAAATCGTCATAAGAAGGTTCAGGAATATGTAAGTTTGTAAGGAGATTGTGATATGAAGTATTGGAGTTTATTGACATATTTGAGTTTGGAGTTTGTTGTCAATTGTGAGTGCCGATAGTGTTTTTCACCATCCGCTCTCTTGCAGTTCATTGGTATTTTTGAGTTAATAAACATCATTTGTGTATATATGTTATAGGCGAGTTCATGTATTTAAATAAATCTCTTGTTGGATGGGACTTGTTCCATGTGGATAAGGTGATATCATGTATTAGTGATACGTGTCTTTTCTGTTTTGCAGGTTTGGCGTAGGAAGTTTAATATCAGACACAAATGTTTTGTTGCACAAAGGTTGCATTGTATACATGTCTCCCCAAAACAAGGTCTATTTCTCTCACTCCCTCCTCCTTACGGCTCTACCATAGAGTTTGTGATTGCTATACTTTTATTTTACTTTTTAGGAAATATATCACATGCTATTTGGCTAGGCTATTCTGTAGTTATGGAAGCTATAATCTTTAATCTTTTTGGCTTTTATATTTCTGTTATATGATTACCAGTTGTTGCTAAGTACAAGTTGTGTATAAGCATGATTATTGGTGGAATACATTTATAGTTTCATATTGGTCGATGGAGTTTATCATTTTGAAACTACTTCTAATATGGTGAATACATATAGGTTGTAATTTTTGAATTTCTCACATGTTTGATAGAGCTTATGGTAATTTCCAGACTTGTTCATTAAGTTGATGAATTTCTTTGAAACTCTGAACTAGTGTAATGGAAGTTATTCATGGAGCATTTATAATTTTGAAGATGCAAGTATACAGTTCTATTAGTTTGGCTTTCTCACTTCGATTATTTCCAGGTTCTTCCTCAGGCTCTTCCATGGCCTCCCTCCTCAGGTTCGCCGTTTTTCAACTCAGGAACAATTCCTCTATGGAAGGTTCAATCTCGGTCATGACCCCTTTGCTCAGCTTTCTTACATGGAACTCTCCCAAAAATTCTTTGAGGCCATGAAAGCTTGTACTTTTCTTGGATCAATATCCATTGCATCAAAGCTTCATGGCCAACTCATCTCCACTGGTTTGTGTTCCTCTGTTTTCCTCCAAAACCATCTCTTACATATGTACTCAAAATGTGGATTAATAAGTGAGGCTCTTCGGATTTTCTTTGATAGCGAGCATCGCAATGTCATTACTTGGAACACGATTCTTAATGGGTTGTTGGATTCTGGTCGAGTAAGGGAAGCAGAAAAGATGTTTGGTGAAATGCCCCTTAGAGATGCTGTTTCTTGGACTGCAATGATGTCGGGCTACTTCCGTAACGGTCAAGCGGTGGATACTATTAAGCTTTTTGTTTCAATGTTTCGGGATTCAGATTGTGTTCCTGACTTGTTTTCTTTCTCTTGTGCAATGAAGGCTTGTAGTAGTGTTGGTTATTTACGGATAGCTCTTCAGTTGCACGGTCTCTCAGTGAAATATGGCATTGGAAACAACGAAGCCATCCAAAATTCTGTCATTGATATGTATGTAAAGTGTGGTGCTATTTATGCTGCTGAGCAGGTCTTTCTAAGGATTGAAAAGCCAAGCTTATTTAGTTGGAATAGTATGATCTATGGTTACTCTAAATTACACGAGATGGGACGAGCACTTGACACTTTCATGAAAATGCCTGAACACGATTCCGTCTCTTGGAACACAATCATTTCAGCATTTTCTCAACATGGCCTGCACACACGGAGCCTTAGTACGTTTGTTGAGATGTGGATTCATGATTGTCAACCAAATTCAATGACATATGCAAGCGTTCTTAGTGCATGTGCCAATATCTATGATTTTCAATGGGGTAAACATTTGCATGCTCGAATTGTCCGCATTGAACCCTTTTTAGATGTTTTGGTGGGCAATGGGTTGGTAGATATGTATGCAAAATGTGGACTCATCGAAGCTTCAAAAAGGGTATTTAACTCACTAACCGAACGCAATGTAGTAACCTGGACTTCACTAATAAGTGGAATTGCACAGTTTGGAAGTCAAGAAGAAGTTTATGATATTTTTTGTCGAATGAGAGAAGATCGTGTTATTATGGATGGCTTTATTCTTGCAACTATTCTTGGTGTATGTGAAGGAGAAGAAAATATTTCAATTGGGGAGCAATTACATGGATTTGCGGTGAAGACTGGGATGGATTCATCTTTGCCTGTAGGCAATGCTACTTTGACAATGTATGCAAAATGTGGAGATGTTGAGAAGGCAAATCTTGCTTTTGAAACAATGGCTGCTAGAGATGTTATTTCATGGACAACAATGATCACTTCATTCACTCGCAATGGCAATGTAGAAAGAGCACAGGATTATTTTGACCGAATGCCAGAGCGTAATGTCATAAGTTGGAATTCAATGTTAAGTGCATATTTCCAGAACGGTTATTGGGAAGAAGGTTTAAAATTATACATTTGTATGCTAAGACAAGAAGTTAGGCCCGATTGGGTCACCTTTGTTACCACGATTAGTTCTTGTTCGGAGTTAGCAATTTCAAAACTTGGAACACAAATAGTATCCCAAGCAGTAAGAGTAGGGCTTGGTTCTGATGTTTCAGTTGCTAACAGTGCAATTACCTTGTATTCTAGATGTGGTAAAATTGAAGATGCGCATAAAGTTTTTGACTCAATACAAGAGAAGAACTTGATTTCTTGGAACTCAATAATGGGAGGATATGCTCAAAATGGTCAAGGCAGGAAGGTGATTGAACTGTTTCAGAACATGTTGATGGTTGGTTGCAAACCTGATCATATCACCTATGTAGCAATTCTCTCAGGTTGCAGCCATTCAGGCCTTGTAAAAGAAGCAAAACATTACTTTAACTCCATGACTAAAGATTTTGGCATCTCTGCAACTCCCGAGCACTTTGCGTGTATGGTAGATTTATTTGGTCGAGCTGGGTTACTAAAGTCGGCCATGGATCTGATTGATCAAATGCCATTTAAGCCAAATGTCACCATATGGGGCACTCTACTCAGCGCTTGTAGGATCCACCATGACACTGAAATGGCAGAGGTGGCAATGAAGAACTTGCTAGAATTGAACGCTGAACACTCTGAAAGTTACATTCTGCTAGCAAATGTCTACTCCAGCTCTGGAAAGTTGGAATGTGTTTCTGATGTGAGACAGTTGATGAGAGAGAAAGGAGTACAGAAAGATCCTGGTTGCAGCTGGATAGAGGTGAGCAATAGGGTCCATGTCTTCACTGTCAATGACACAAACCATCCACAAATCAAGGATATTTATAAGGCATTGGAAGACATTGTTAAGAAGATCAAAGATGATTATGGTTATGTCGATGCGTCAAGTTCGATTGGCTATCATAGTGAGAAGCTTGCTATTGCCTTTGGTTTGATTAGCTTGCCTGATTGGATGCCAATCCATGTGATGAAGAACCTTCGAGTTTGCAACGATTGTCACCAGGTGATGAAATTGATTTCTCTTGTTTCCATGAGAAAACTTGTTGTGCGCGATGGGCACCGATTTCATCACTTGGAGAATGGGAGTTGCTCTTGTGGAGATTACTGGTAGTCATAAACTTGAATTCTGATGCTTTGATTTAAAAAAGGATAGGTAGAATCTTAGCACATTACTGAACTCATCTCCACCAGTGACTGTGAAAGGGATGACGTGAGGGTGTGCATCCAGTGATTTGATTCAACTTGCTGGCTTTATCATGTCTTGAGTTTACGTGACTCTAAACGAATCGATTAAAGATGCAGGGACATTAGAGAGTGAAAGGTATTTGTTTTCCATTTTATAGTGTTTATGTTTCAAATGCTTCCCGTTTCTCGCACTAATCTTAGGTGTCTTACCTGTTATTCTGGCCTTTTATTCTGTAAGAAGGATAGGTTGGTTTTGTTCATTTTCAGTTTCTTTGCTTCAAATTCCAATTGGTTCTATTGTATAGTTGGTGCAATTTAATTGTCTGCCGAACAAACAGTGATTTTGGTCATGTTGTTTGATATATTTTGATATTTCTGTTTTTGCTAACCATGCATAGATCTGAAGCAGGGAGTACATGTGTACATTCATTGCTACTCCTTGATGGCTATTGCTTATGTGTTCAATAACATTCCAAAGAGAAAACCAGCATCTTTGCAACTCCTAGGCCAATGACTATTGGAGCAGAGGTACATATTTACAGGTTTTGTTGTATCTATGCTCTAGATATGTACAGTTAATGAATATCATACGTCGTCGAACTTGTAGTTGTTCGTATTCTTCTCCATTTTTCTTTTTTATTTTTGAAAGTTGCTTTCATTTTTTCACGATTTTTGTACAATGATTTTGATATTTCGTACGGAAAAGGTTAAATTACTTTGAGAATATTCCTAAAAAGTATATAACAAACAAAGAAATACGGATGTGAAAGTAGTGTTTATAATCTTTTTAGTTTTTGGGACTAAATGATTATCAAACGGAGTCGGAGTAATAGGTAGGCTATAATTATTTGTTGTGTATTTGTATTCTTTCTCATTAGCTCGAAATTGATTTTGTTTTGTCGTGATGGATCGCACATATACGTAGAACATTCAAGAAGAACGTGACTCATTGTGAACAATTTTCAAATGATCTGGATTGAGATAATAGTAACTGCGCATGCACTCATTAACTCGAGCATGCACCCATAACGTGTGGTGAACTTGCATATTGTGTCAACAAGGTATGCCAATTTGTTGATTCTCCTACTGTTTTGCATTGGAGGGTTGTGAAGCGTATTCTTTGCTGTTTACAAGGGACTCAGTGATTTTCAAGGGCATTCTGATCCAAGTGATGGAAATGGTTTAATTTTTTGCAGGAATAGGGTAAGATGGAGCTCAATGAAACAACAAATTATATCAAGATCAAGTATGGAAGCTAAGTTCAGATGTCTTGCGAATGCAGCCACCAACCTTGTGGATTCGAGCCTTCTTACGTTTAACTCGGAGTTTCTTGCCCATCTCTCTGCGACAACCTTCAAGTTCGTGTTCAAGTCGGTGCTAAATCCTATTCGCCCCTCGTAACCCAAACATGTATCTAAGATTCGACTTTCTAAAATTCTAGATTGATTCGATGTGTTACTCAGTATTTGTTCATCACATTCTTAAAAATTAAATAAATAAATGAACTTTGTGAGGGCATATCTCTTTAAAGAGGTCCGAATAGGTTACTTAAATTTAATTTATTGGTTGATTGGATTGAAGCTCGTATAGTCAAACTGGTTGGACAATGAACCAACCCTTGTATGCAATGCAGTTGTGTAGGTGCAATCAACATGAAAACACATCTACCCTAGCTTCAATCCCATGGCCATCGTCGTGACGTCGTCATCTGTGGAGGTGCATTGCCTTTACTTGAAAAGTAAGAATAGCACGTGACTTAAGTTTTGTAACTCCATTACTAGGGTTAGAAAATGCAATCTCATACAGTTATGTTTGGGACCTATCATTTTATAAAACATCATTTCATAGCCTTGGTCTCAACTTCCAGTACGGGCAAAATTGGCTGTATAGTACTTCTCTACACACAGCCTACATACTCGCACATGGACCCCTTGGTGAGCTCGTATACGTACTCCTTGAATCTAACATTCAACTAGCTTACACTCATGCTACCATCATACCACAGAGGGAAGGGAGCACACATAGTATTGTGGTGTATACAATATCGTATTATAATATCATGGTGAACATACATATCGTAAGCCACGTGTCCTTACTAATCATAATGGGAAAGTATCCGATGTATGTGAACATACAATATGCATAAGATCCCCTAGTTTAAAATCGTGACATGTATCTATGATGAAATACATAACTTCATTCCTTTCATACATAGCATAATTATTTCATGTCGTTTACATGAGGTAATGTATGATATGGTACCATATTTTCTTAGCATGTCTCATTCATCAACGACATAACGTGTCAACATGATATTAAGGTGCATCGAAATGGTTCCCCCTTAGTTCTTGGATTCGAGGTAAAGCACTCTTCAATTAACTAAACCCACTTTAAGCACTTTTCAACTATTCAATGTGTACGCACGTAATTGTTTGTAAATTGGTGTGTAATTTTTCTCGATGTTACTTGGAATGGATCCTTATGAAACTTTGTAGAACCAATATGCATATGATTTAAGAAGAATACATATAGGTAATTGTCTATCTGTGTATATGGGAATTACACCCGATGTGAGACAATTACTTATATCTGTGCATGAAAAATTACTTTGGATATTATGTTAGAGTTAGAGTCTTGGGTAAATTGTCTATCAATGTATAAGAATTATATCACCTTTTCATGATATGACCTTACGGCAATCGCATATCTGTGTGCTCAAGCCCACAGTTCACTGGTAGTAGATAATGTCCTCTTTGAGCTTTCCCTCTCGAGTTTCCTCTCAATGTTTTTAAAACGCATCTATTAGGAAGAGGTTTTTACACCCTTATAAAGAATATTTCATCCCCTCTCCAACTGACGTGGGATCTCACAATCCACTCCCTTCAGGACCAGCGTCCTCGCTGACACCCGTTCCTCTCTCTAATCGATGTAGGATCTCACAGAATTTACTTGCAACAATTGCTCATTTACGCCATGAAAATTGATAAATTCTAGGTGATTTATATGTCTACTGAATTCTCGTTATTTATCGTGATTATATGCATATCTAGCTCGTGTAAGGAGGTCAGTCGCTGAGTATTTTCAATACTCAACTTTTTCAAAATGTTTTCAGGTCATTCACCCATTTATAGGTCCATTGATTTCTCATTATTATCGTGATTATATGTCTACAACATGTTTTTATTTTATCTTTCACATTTTCTAGTTATTTAATAAGGATTTTTCCTCGATAACGTACGAGTTTGCAATGTACACATCGATCATTTTTTCGGTATCGTTAATCGACGAACATAATTTGTATTTAATTGATTAAAAGAATATAAAGTAATTTATTTTCCAAAATAAATAATTACAGAAAATATGCCATTCAATATTTTAGGGTAGGGATGCATGAGACACCAAGTTTCAACAAAATCAATCCAGCCGACGACAGAATTTGAAGGCGTCTTCGGAAGGCAGCGTCCGTTCCGAGCAGAGCAACTTGGATTTTCGCTACAATGACTCGCTTGGATTCAGAGCAAGTTCTCAATGATAACAGCACCCAAGACCCGCTCGCAATCGGTACTCTCAAGCTCAATCACAAGGCTCTTTCTGATGTACGATCCTCCCTTTGTTTATCTCTGTTGTTTTCTCTGTTTTTCCATTTCATTGAGTTCTTCGGCAATCGTGTTGTTTTGCAGGTTAATGATTTGTCCGTTTTCAAAAACTTGGAGAAGCTCGATTTGACATTCAACAAGCTCACATCGCTTGAGGTATGTGCGCGTTTTTCTGTGTCTCATAACTAATGTGTTAATGTGTTATTGGGCTTTTGTCGATTCTGGATGTTTAATTGAAGGGGTTGAAGTCATGCACCAATTTGAAGTGGCTCTCAGTTGTACAAAACAAACTTGAAAGCTTAAAGGGAATTGAGGGGCTTTCTAAACTTACTGTAAGAACCACTTATCCTTCATCTTATATTATTGCCAATGGACCATAAGCATAATGTAAATAGTGTTCTTCGATCATTGAGATATGAAATGACCTCTTCTCTGGAGTATAGAAAATCGCCTTTGTCCATCTGTAGAATTATTCACCGTCTATTTAAACACTATGTGAGAGTACATTTAGTTTATGTGGGTGTAGTTTCTTTTCTTTTTTTTTCTTTTTTTTTTTTTCTGGATTCTATTCTTTCTATACTCTATTAAGAATTTTGCGATGAGAGTTCCACATGAGAAAGATAAAGAGACGTCATAAGATATATAGTTACTCTTTTCATTGTCAATTGGTTTTGAGATGAATCTTAATGTTTATGCAATATATGTATCTTGTTCGAAACCGTATGTTTATCTAATATAAGTATTTTTTCAATTGTTCAATCATGGTTATCGATGGATTTTTGATATGCACAAATTTCTGTATGAATGCTACTTGGAATACGTTAACATTTTTTTATGAGCTCCCACATCGATTGGAGAGAGAAACGAGTGCCAGTTGGGCCTTGAAGGAGCGTGGATTGTGAGATCCCACGTCGGTTGGGGAGGAGAACGAAGCATTCTTTATCCACATCGATTGGAGAGAGAAACGAGTGCCAGTTGGGCCTTGAAGGGGCGTGGATTGTGAGATCCTACATCGGTTGGGGAGGAGAACGAAGCATTCTTTATAAGGGTGTGGAAACCTCTCCCTAGTAGACGTGTTTTAAAAATCTTGAGGGGAAACTCAAAGAGGACAATATCTGCTAGCGGTGGGCTTGAGTTGTTACAATGGTATCAAAGCCCGTCACTAGGTGGTGTGCCAACAAGGACGTTGAGCCCCGAAGGCGGGTGGACACCAAGCAGTGTGCCAATGAGGACGCTGGGCCCTGAAGGGGGTGGATTGTGAGGTCTCACATCGATTGGAGAGAGGAACAAGTGCTAGGGAGGATGTTAGGCCTTGAAAGGGGTGGATTGTGAGATCCCACATCAGTTGGGGAGGAGAATGAAACATCTTTTATATGGGTGTGGAAACCTCTCCCAAATAGACGCGTTTTGAAAACCTAGAGGGGAAACCCAAAAGGGAAAGCCCAAAAGGGAAAGCCCAAAGACAACAATATCTGCTAACGGTGGGGTTGGGTTGTTACATTTTCTTATATGGTAAATATATGGATGTAGATGCAACGGATTTGATTTTGAGTGTCCTAATCAGGTATTAAATGCGGGAAAGAATAAGCTTCAATCAATGGACGAAATCAGACCCCTTGTTGGCTTATGTGCTTTGATTTTGAATGGTAAGCATTTTGCGTGACATAAAAAACTTCTTCATCAGGTTTATATGTTGATTATGATCATTATCAATCAGATTATTTCATTTTCGGGCTTTACAGACAATGAGATATCTTCTATTTGCAAGCTTGATCAGATGAAGAACCTGAATACTCTGGGTATGGTTTCTCATTTTCATGTCCACTTTTAATGCTTTTCTGGTAGTTCGCATATTCAAGATTCTTACCAAGCTTTATTTTTCTTTTATTAAATAACATGTTCTGAGAATAGCCTTTTCTTATTCTCGAATCTGTCTTACATGTTCAAGAGTTATGCTCATTAGAAACATAAACTAAGTTATCTAACCGTTCGAGTTATTATACAGTTCTTTCCAGAAATCCAATCCATATTATTGGCGATTCTCTATTCAAAGTGAAATCAATGAAAAAAGTAAGAAACAATCTGTTCTTCTGTTCGATGTTGTTTGATGATTACTCATACTTGAATACGTCCAAGAATCTTATAAGTGATATATTTATCCTTGTTTCAGCTATCTTTTTCTAATTGCAAACTTCAATCTATTGATTCTTCCTTCAAGTCTTGTGTCGAATTAAAAGAGCTTCGACTTGCTCACAATGAAATTAAGGTATGTGCTGTTTGGATTAGTTTGTTTTATCTTATGCAGATCTATTGAGAACTTGTTTTAGCTTCGATTTACTCATTCTCGAGTGTACTTCCCCTATCCAGATGCTCCCCAGTGATTTGGCTCATAACAAGAAATTGTTGAATTTGGATTTGGGAAATAATATCATAATTAGATGGTCAGATGTGAAGGTAAGATAAATCCTATCTAACCTTTTCCTTAATATTTTAAATTTTCAATATTTTCTCCATTTTAACCTCCTGTTTTTCATGCATCACTGTTTGTACCATTCTTCTAGGTATTGAGTTCATTAGGAAATCTGAGAAATCTTAATCTTCAAGGGAATCCTATTGCTGAAAGTGCTAAGTTAGATAAAAAGGTCCGTTCCCATTCTCTCTACGAATCTTCTACATCTACTTTTTTTTAATTACAAGTGGGGTATGAGAATTTGAACCTCCAACCTCAATGGAAGGAATATATGCGGTTACTGTTGAGCTATGCTTACTTTGACTACCCATTTTAAATAAATCCGTTCATCCAAAAATATGTTTCTGACAAGTGAAACTACAGATTCGTCGACTGCTTCCAGGCCTGCGTGTATTGAATGCTAGACCAATAGATAAATACGTAAAGAATGAGAAGGATACCGGGAGTGATAAAGACGATGACAGTTCAATAAAGAAGCTAGAGCTTCAAAAAGAGAAAAAGGATGGAAAACCGAAAAGGAATGCCAAAATGCTGTTGGATCAAGGCAGTGATGGCGAAGTTGATCATGCTCATGATGATGATATGGAAAAGAAATCGAAATCGGAGCACAAAAAACGCAAGATGGACAAGGAGGAGAAAGAAGCTCCATCTCTCGACAATAAGAGAAATCACGGTACAAATGATATTGCTGAGGATAAGAAGACTTCAAAGCAGAAAAAGTCAAAAAGCAACAAGGAGCCATCTTCACCCAAGATCGAAAAGCATAAGAAGAAAGCAAAGAAGGAAGGGGAAAAGCAGGTTGACGTTGTTGACGACACTGAAGTGCCATTCGAACAGCTTTTCGGAGGTGACGGTGTTGAAGACATGGATGCTGGTCTTAGAAAGGTTAATGAGAAAGCAGTAGAGGACATGAATTTAAAGGCTAACTCGGTATCATTTGCAGCTAATAGAAAGGAATCTAAAAAGCAAGACAGAACTACAAGGTTACAAATATCCCCAGTAGCTGAAATCGGAATGGGTGGACCATCAGCATGGGCTGATGAGTAACTGCGAGACAAATCCATTCAGTTTCTTGGGCAAGTTTTGATCTCCTGGGAGTTCCTAGATTGAACAGATGTTTAGAATATGAACTCATTTCAGTGTTTAATCTGGCTATGAGCTATGAAGCATAAGCAGCTGCCGTTGGGCATCGTCTACTGATGTTGGGAGACTTTCACAAACATGGAATGGTGAAGAATTGTCATGATACCTCAATCTGTCTAGTTTAATTTAAACTGTGACTAACCAAATCACGTTGTAGCATGTTGGCTTAGTTTGGGGCAACGGAGCAAGACTCGATGCAATCGAAGTTTCAGGTTCGATCAGTTTCGGTAGGGAGAACAATTTTAAATTAGTTGTACTTTTTAGTTCATGATCATATTGCCCTTGGAAGTGATATTTTACTTCTTGAGGTATGGAAAATAGGTTTAAATGCTTTTTGAGGTATGGAAAATAGGTTTAAATGCTTCTTGAAGTTTTTTCTGCCAGGAATATTAGTGAATACGAGTGAAAAGGTGCTGATTCTTTGACGAGCCATTTGTTTATGAATCTATCATAAACTAATTCAATTCTAGTCCACAAAAGGGTGGGCTGAAGTTCCATGGTTCATCGACTCCTAGGGTCGAGCTCATATCTCATTCAAGATTAATATCGAGTTACATATGATCATTTCATGAAATATCAATTTTCTCAATTAACAGATTTATAAGGAGACATTAAGGATTTTGGGATTTAGTCTTGTACAAACTCATTGTATAGGATACCCTTCCTTAGTGTTCAACAAAGAGTCAGTAAGTGTTTGGTACGACAAGTTAGGCCCATGGAGTGTGCAAGCCTGCCTGGTGGACCTATATTCGCACGACTGTGTCATGTATAGAGAAGTATTATGCATTTAACATTGCCCGAATGCGAACACTACCTAAACCCATGATATGTTACGATAAAAGAATAGGTCCTCATGTTACTTGTGTTTGCATTTCATGACGTGGGATCACTTAGTATTTATTAAAATTCTCAAACCATGTGCTACTCTTAAATTTAAGGTAAAGACAAAACGCTCCTATATGGATGACAACGATGTCACGTTAGAGATCATAAAACCGGTATTAGTGTAGCTATTTTTTTATTTTGCTTATTAGTCTTTGGTTAGTATAGGACATTATTTATTTTCTAATTTTCTTAATTTGTTTATTTTTCATTTATTAAATGGTGTTTAGTTTGATTTAACTATTTTATTTTTAACAATAAGTTTATGACATCATTTATAAACTATTTAAAAAAAATGTTTTTGTATAAAATAAAAGCACATCGTGTATATGGTAACGCCTTTATTTCAGTAGAAAAATAGGGTCTTTACAAATATATTTTATATTAAGTATATCATTGATATATCTATTATGATATATACCGATAATTCGCTTATATAATTTACCTACTTTATATTAAAACTAATTTTATCTTCCACAACCTTAAAAAAGACGATGCAACGGGTTACTCATATACATGACTTACTTAATCATCGATATTCCTAGTTATATGTTAATGAAATAACAAGTCGATCCCTAATATACCCTAACATCATTGTACAATGGGTAGAAATTAACGCCAATTTTCTCATATTATATTTTTAAAAAACTGCATTTCAAATTATTTTTTAATTGATAATTTCCATATTCCAATATAATGTTACTAAATATATCATATTATATTTTTTAATTGTCCACATTCTAATAAATTCAATAATATATCATAAAATAAATCATTTCTAAAAATTTAAACATTACTAAATATTACAACATAATTTTCCACATGTACGTACGTATGTATGTCTATATATATATGTGTGTATGTATGTATATCCTATTTGAATTGGGGTTTAAATCAAACTTCTCCTCAGGAGGATAGATGGGTCGACTCAGGTAAGATCTAATGTAGATCCAACTTTCTATTCACTCGTGGGATCTGGGCGGTCCGGGGGGACCACCTCGGCTGCTCTCTTCTCGAAAATCCATACATCCCTTATCAGTATATGGACAACTATCTCTCGAGCACAGATTTAAGTTCGACCTCAATGGGAAAATAAAACGGAGCACCTAACAACGTATCCACCCTACACGGTATGGTTTGTTACGGCACGACTCGTAATAGCAAGGTATCAAGTAGTTGATGTATATATATATATATTTGGATAGAGTTTCATGTACTAATTTTGATATATATTTAATTATTAGAGAAATATAAATAAAATATAATTGAAATGAAAAATCTAAGCTCCCACCACCACACCACAAATGTTTGATATTGTAAATGAAGAGAGGAAAAGGGGCCCACTTTATCCAAATAAATCCGACGTGTCAAAGCGTGATTCATCAAAAATACATCCAAATATCCACAGCAATCGAATCAACAGCGCTTCCCCAAATCTCCTCCCCAACAAAACCCCTCCCTCACTTCCACTACATACCAATCCCAAACCCTAATCCGCACAATCCCTCCCAAAAATGGCGTCCGCCTTCGCTACCTCCTCCTCCGTCGTCGGCCTCGGAAGCTCCTCCCTCTCCTCTCCTTCCTCCAGATCTCCCCGTCTCGTCTCCGGTAACCGGCTTCCACTTGCAACTATTTTCCCCTTCCTCTCCTCTTTAATTGAGTTTGGCGTTTTTTCTCGTCTTCGCAGAGTTCGTCAAGCCTCCCGTGGTCGCGAGGAATCCGTTCGGCGTGCCGCGTTCATTCGGCGGAAGGATCACCTGGTAAGTAAGATTAGAGTGAGAGATAGTATATGAGTTGATCGGTTTGGGATTCGATTTGGAGAATGACGATTTTGTTGTACGGTTTCGTGGTTTGAAAGCTTTCAGAGAGATTGGCTGAGGAGAGATCTGAATGTGATCGGATTTGGACTCATCGGATGGATTGCACCGTCGAGTATCCCGGTGATCGACGGGAAGAGCTTGACGGGGCTCTTCTTTGAGAGCATTGGAACAGAGCTTGCGCATTTCCCGTCTCCACCGGCCCTCACTTCTCAGTTCTGGTAACATATATAATTTACCGCCAATTTCTTTTTCGCACAATTTTAAAATTAATAGTTTAAAATATTATTTTAAATAATTTAAAACTAAAAATTAGGGTATTTGTCCAAACCAATTTTAGACTAACTTAATTGTTTTATTTCAACTAAAATAATTTTTTATTAAATAATAACTCAATTTATCATAATTCTTTTTAGGTTTTGTTTGAGTTTTGGTTATTTATTAAAAATAGCTCTATTGATAATAAATAAGCAAAAATTATAAAATTAAATTATATATATAATTATTTAGATCAATTTTATTTTATTTTATTTTTAAAATTAACAATAATTTTGAGTTTATTCACTTAAATTTAATCTAGTTTAAAGAGAATTCCTGAATCAAATCTAACCTAAATAATTTTATGAGTCAACGTAAATAGTATAGATTAAATTAGATTGTTCGAGTTTTTCGAGTATTTTTAACTTGAAATGATTATTAATAAAAATGATATATATTTAGAACAAAAATATTGTGAAACTCAGGCTGTGGCTGATTACGTGGCACTTGGGTCTGTTCATTACGCTGACATTTGGACAAATAGGGTTCAAGGGGAGGACCGAAGACTATTTTCAAAAGTGAAAAATGTAATAATTGTTATTATAGGAAATGTAATTTCAGTTTTTATTCTTCATGTTTATTACTTTATTAAGTTATCAACTAGTGTTTAGTGTTTGAATAATTATCATTTTCTTCGCCTTTTATCATTCCAACCTCGAAATTGGATCATATTGACTCGGCTATACTAAAGTTTATTAAGTTTTAAATGTCAAACTTTTGAATCGTTATCTTTTCAAAATTTAAAAATGTGACGGCAACTCTAATGGTGTTGAGATTTAATTGACTATTTCAGGAGTATAAAGTATAATAATTATTATAATTAAAAAGACTAGGTTGGATGATAGTCAAATTATGTCTAATTTGTTGTGTACGTACACTCGAAAAATATGATATTACAAATAAATAAATAAAATTTGATATTAATAATATTGAACATGTCAACCAAACTTTGTGTAAGTTGGGCATGGAAGTGTAATAAAAAAGACAATGTAACACAATACTCAAGTTTTGCTATCATCGTGAACGGGAACTAGTTAGTTAGTTATATTTTAAAATTATTATTGTCTACCACTCTCATTATGATTAAGTTAAATCTTTTACGATTATATTAAAACAAACTTCTATGTTCTTCCTATTATAAAATGCTATAATCAACCCATGCATTTTCAATTATTAAAGTTCAAAACATCGAGCAATTAAATAAACTACACTAAAAGTGTAAATAAGCAAAAGAAGTAAGACAATCGCGAAGTAAACAATAACTTCACTCCTTACTAGTACATTTTACACAATAATCTCACATAAATAATTCCCGAACCCAACTCAGAGCATAAGTAAAGCTATTATTTTGAGACCAACCCACGTCAATTTGATTATGAGTCGAACCAGTTTTGGTTTCATAGTTGAGAATGATTGAACTAAATCAAGGCAATATTATTATTTTGCTTTAGACATCTACGAGTGTCCAACTCAGCTTGTACGCATCTCAACTAGTCTCATAATACAACTCTATCCCTACTACATTTAGTTGCCTACGTAACCGGTAGGATATTAAGTTGTAGGTAGGTTTTCTCTAAGCAAGAACATTTTCGACCACTAGACCAATCCATATTAGTTAGTTTGGGTGATTCAGATGATCTTTGCCCTTTCCCATCATAATAATCGTCCGCCAAGTTTCTATTCATCTCTCTAGACACTAACATCAATATACCAATATCTTGATCCACGTAAATACAGTATCATGAATCAAACTAGGCTAGAAATGAAGGAAAAAATGATATTAAAATCCACCGCTGATATAAATTCAGAAATATTCACAGTTCTGAATGATTAGGATGAATATAATACAACACTGAACGCATGAGGAAGCAGTAAAACATAGACAACACATGTAGATTACAACAATTAATAGAACTAAATTGAAGCTTCGACAATAAACTTACTAGTTTTTACAAGAATCTTCGGTTTTTGCAGTTGCAGATGTGAAAGTAACTGGGGTTGTAGGATGGTCCCTCACAACCAAGCTAAGCACTTCAGGCCTTGCATAATGACCAACCACGTCGAAATCAAATTTCGCCCGCGCTATATCTCCAAGATCTGTTTCAGTTATGCATCCAAATTATATATAAAAGCAATTCATAGCACAATCAAAAATAAAAAAGTTTAACTTGTTAAGAGTTGGGATGGATCAATAATATATCATATTGTACCATGCTAAAGATCACATATTTGTTTAGATTGCTGTCAGTTAGTATCTAATTAAATCTCCGTTAAGAGTTAGATTTACTTTTGATTTGATTAGATTAGATTTGTTTACTGGTTTGTTACCAGATTTTCTCCAGATTTTTAGGTAGATTTTCTAAATATCTTTTTGTATTCTCTTGTATATATATAGAGCATTCTTGCTCTTCATAATTCAATCTTCTCATCAACCATTCAATAACTCAGTCTTTCACTAACGTACCATTGTGGGACAGCACACATTATGGTTGCTTGTTTAAATGGGTAGCTCCCCTTTATAGAATAGCACATTGTAGAATCTTTGGTAAATAGTGGGATTATTGGCTAATCCTAAAATCATCAGCTGGACTTACCTTAGGAATCCCAACCTTAGTAAGTGAAGGAAAACCCTTCAATCTAATTAAGAGGCTTACCTTAGGAATCTCAAGTTCAACCTTTGCTCACACAAAGATGGAAAAGTTTCACAGCCCAAGGCATGGATGGTTCAACAAAACTACCTCGGATTATCTCCCCATTCTCCAAGGAACTTGTTAGTTAGCAAGAGACATATAGGCCATCCCTATCTTAAATGGTTGGTTGGTTCATCATAACTTACCCACTTGGTTGGAAAATCAATTTGTACCAGGGAAGACAAGCCATTATGTGAGATCTCACGTCGGTTGGAAAGAGGAACAAAGGTCCCACATCGATTGGAGAAGGGAACGGGGCCAGCAAGGACCCTGGCCCCAAAGGAGAGTGAATTGTGAGATCCCACATCGATTGGGGAGAGAAACAAAATATTCAAGAGTGTGGAAATCTCTTTTGAAATTAAAAGCCGCTCCGATACTAACTTGTAGAAAATAGACGCTCGCTCTGAAACTAACTCGTTTAGATAACTCTCACGAAACTTTGAGAAGGTGTCGAGAGGGGAGAGACAAGGAGACAAAGAAATTCTCAAAACCCTTTTCTATTACACTGTAATTAACACTGTAACTCTTGCTCTCTCCTAAAATGATTGTGGGCCTTTTCCTTCTCCAAATTTCAAAAGCCTTACTAAAAATAAAGAAATTAAAAAACTACCTTTTTTTTTTTTTTTCATTTAAGTTTACTCCCAACAATCTCTCCCTACCAGCAGGGTTTAAAAAAAAACACAAAAAAAAAACACAAAAGGAAAAGGCCAAAGACGACAATATTTGCTAGCGGTGAGTTTGAACTGTTACATATTCACTCGTATTGTAACTAAAAAAGAGATAAGCATAGAATAAGAGCTTAGAATGATGGTTTTCATACTACTCGATCGACAGGAGTATTAGATCATCTAGGAGAAAGAATCCCCAAAAAGTGGCTTAAATCAAATAGTAGGTTTCCTAAAGATTAAACAATTTTTCCATATAAACCACTAAACGTAGTACATAACTAAAGCTCTAATGACTATAAGTAGAAGGACGTGATGACATACCTAGATCTGCTGAAATAAGTGCCTCTCCATCGTAATTGGGTCCAGCTAGGATTGTACCTGATGGCGATATGATGACACTACCCCCAGCACAAACAACAGAATCTGGGCTGAGTTCCTCTTCTGTGCCAGAAAAAACATAATCTGGTGGAGGTGGGTAGTCTTTTCTTCGGCAGAACTGGTTGGCTGACAAAACAAAACAACCACCCTCCAAAGCAATGTGGGTCATAGATGCTTGCCATGTATCCCGAGAATCAGCAGTAGGTGCACAATATATTTCAATGCCTACAAACAGGACCACAAATATAAGTCAGTTTCTAGTGATCGACAGGTCGAGCAAAAGAAAAGGAACGTGTGGACGGAAGTTACGTAACTTTCAAGTAAAAATTTTGAACGTTAAGGTAGCAGTAGAACTTTAACCATATGAAAATCTTCTGTTAGATGAAAATTTTCATCTAATTTAGTTAATGAGCACTTTACAGTCTAACGAAATGAATGGAATTGGATTTAAAAAGGGAAGGTCAGGGATTTTATTATTTCAAGCGAAGAATAACTAACCTTTGGCATACATAGCTGTTCTTAGGAGTGGCATTCTGTTTTCCCAACAAATGGCAGCACCTATCTTTCCAATTGAAGTCTCAAAAACAGGAATTGTTGATCCATCACCAAATCCCCAGATTATCCGCTCCAATGCAGTTGGCATCACTTTCCTGTGCTTACCCAAGTAACGACCTTGAGGATCAAAAAATAGAACGGTACAGTACAGTGTGTAGCCATCTCTCTCTATTACCCCCATTACCAAATGCACCCTATACTTTCCAGCCATTGCTGCCAATCGATCGACTTCAGGACCTGCATGTATCGTTATCAACATATTAACATTTACTCAATTAGAACTACATCTACCTAAGCAGCACCTAAGACAGACAATGGCTATAGCTTTTAGACCTTCAAAATATTATGTCTAGGTGTAAGCAAGAGTAGGAAGGTTTGAATTTCTACCAATTCGTCTTTTATTCATCAAAGTTCATCCTAATCTCCGTTGAGATTACTGCCTTAGCCTTGTCCTATCATCTATATAAGGGGGTTCGTCATTTATTGACGGATTTTGTTTCGTTTCGGAAGAGAGAAAAAAAGACAAATTTTTGACGATGGATAACTCTCTTCTTCAAAGCTTATGCCATAGAAGAATCAAACTATTGGCGTTTTATCTACATCTTCCTGACCAAGACCCAGAAAGAAGGGGTTCGCTTTGTTTGGGATGAACTCGCAAAGACTCGACCCGGGAAATGCCTGTAGATTTTTGAAGCATCGTTTCTCATTCATCAATTGTAAATTACAGGAGCCATTAAAATAGGGCTAAAGTCCCATTTCACATTTCATGAACAACCGATTCGTATTTCAGATGGAATAGAGTGACATCACTAAGTTCTTATTGTAGTGTCCTAATATGAGCTATTATCTACTTAAAGATTGAAAGTTCATAAAGAACAGAAGATGCATACTAAGATTTAAGACTTTGATATTAATATATGACCATATGATAAAGTTTGGTAGAGACTCATAGAGGAACGAAGTCGGCCTTCAAGAATGAGTATTATTATTATGAACCTAACAATGTCCATTTAACCTGAAATCATCCATGGTAAGACACTAATATTGTTCTCTTTACAGATGCAACCAAAACTAAGTTAAACAAAGTCGAATTGGAAACAAAGACTAACCAGGTACATCGATCGCTGCTGCGTGGTATTTACGGAATTCCTCTTTCCCCTTGGGAGTTCTATTCCCAATGGAAACACCAAAATTTGATCCACGGGGATAACCACCAACAAAGGCTTCTGGAAACACAACTAGCTGGGATCCAAATCCAGCAGCTTCAGCCAACAACCTCTCGGCCTTATCTGTTCATGTAAACCAGAATTAGTTTTTCACTACAACCCCAGAAATTAAACAACACCCACATGGTCATAGGCTAGTAGATGGCGTACAATCTACCAAAATAGTTGCTATCTACGTGAGATGATCCACAACTCTATCAATCGCTTTTGGAATTTATGAATTAAATAATTTCTCCAATCCACTGAAATTAAGGAGAAAAGAACAATCAGAGTACAATGTTAGGCGACATTCCCAAATTCATTCTAACGGCCCAAGCTCACTGCTAGTAGATATTGCTTTCTTTAGGCTTTTCTTTTCGGACTTCCCTTCAAGGTTTTTAAAACGCATATGCTAGAGAGAGATTTTCACATCATTTTAAAGAATGTTTCGTTCTCCTTCCCAACCGATGTAGGATCTCACAGTCCACCCTTCGGGGCCTAGCGTCTTTGCTATCACTCGTTCCCTTCTCCAATCGATGTGGGACCCTCCAATCCACCCCTTCGGGTCCCAACGTCCTTGTTGACACACTGCCTCATGTCCACCCCCTTAGAGAATCAGCCTCCTTGCTGACACATCGTCCAGTATCTAGCTCTGATGCCATTTGGGATCTCACAATCCACCCATTTTGGGACCTAACGTCCTACATCAATTGGAAAAAAGAAGGAGGGATAACAAGGACTCTAGGCTATGAAGGAGTGGATTGTGAGATCCCATGGGAGGATTCTTTATAAGGGTATGGAAACCTCCCTACCAAACACGTTTTAAGGAAAGCCCAAAGAGTACAACATCGGTCAGCTGTGGACAGACAGTTACATTCACATTGACCGCAAACAGGAAAACCAATGAAAAACTAAAAAAAAATCGAGGATATAATAGCTTGAATGAATTAAATCATTATTCGCAAATCTGCAGATAGAAGGGAAGAAACTTCATAGAGTAAACAAAACATTCAAACAACCGATAAGCTTCTAACATCACACCAAAAAACAACCAGGAACTCATTCCAAACTCTCAAATGACCATCCCAAGCCAAGAGATGGTTAGCAAAGAAACAACAGTAAGAGAACTACACACTGATAAAATTAAAGTGTAAGTGAGGAAAGGAAACCTAGAGTGGCAGGAGTGTCGTAGAAGATGGTGGAGGCCTGAACAACGGTGGCTCGAACAGTCGGTACAGATACATCGGAGCCCATATCCACCTCCGCTATCAGTTGGGTATCGGCGGCGGCCGTGGTTGGCACAAGCGCCATGGTGGATGGATGATTCGAAATCGCCCTTTTCCCCTCTTAGCTTGAACTTGAGCTTGAGATTGGAGCAGAGAATGAGTGTGCGATGAATGGCTGCAATGGAGTCCAGTGGTTTTCAGATAGTTCGTGGAAGTTGCTAGAAGGATATATAAAATTAAGTAAAAAATGGAATACGTTTCCTTCTTTTTCTATTATCCATATATACATACATACATATATATACATACATACATATATATACATACATACATATATATATATATATATATATATATATATATATGTTAGCCATTATGTTAAGCACCCTAATTATTAGTTAAAGTAGTTTATATCCATTTATATCCAATGAGGTTAACTCCAACAAAAAGATTTACAAGTTTACATGAGTATATGTGCTTTATCTCGAGACTCATGACTCTATCTTGAGATTGATTGTTTTTTTGTCTCGATTTTGGTACTGACCTAAATTTTACTTGAATTATGATTTATCAGAGAAATTTCAAAAAATTTGAAGCACCGTCGTGAGTAAACAAACGAGCCCAAGAAGCATGCATCACCCAAGTAAGTACCCATTAAAACTTTGAAGTAATATTTGTGGACATCGCTAAGACATGCTAGCATGCGAGCATATCTTGCATTAGGTGGTTAGAATATACATGATTATGACTGGAGAACGACAATTTGGGTAATAAAGTTAAGTACATTATGAAAAAAATCAAATTGCGTGTATGTTAAGAATGAGAAATAGAATTGGGATCGAAGGTATGTATTCTCATTGATATTCATAACGTTTAAATAGGATATAGGCTACTAACTAATACTTACCCATTAGGAAAATATGAACTAATTAAATATTGAGAATAAAATAAAATACACTACTAATCAAATCATAAAAAAAAAATATATATATAATATCTAAGATATATTCCATAACTAATATATTCTCCAAATATTATATCTCAACACAGAAAATTTAAGATGCATGCTCTTTTTATTGCTTCCTGATCTCTTAGAAAGAAGAATGGGAGGTTGTGATCTGTGTTCTTAGTGATTGATGAATGTTATCTCCCTACTGAGCTTATTTGATCGTTTAAAGAACGTATCTTGTATTTTAGGTAATTGATATGATTATCTTTCTAGGGCGCTAAATGTACTATGTTGAGAACGTATCTTGTATTTTAGGTTAAGTATGCATGAATGTACTATGTTAAGAATAGGGCGCTAAAGCTAAACTGGTTTCACGTTGAACTATGTCAAAACATTTTCAGTAGATCGAGCACAATAGGATCATGAGCTGCAATCAGTGATCAATGTTGGATGATGAAAGTCCCACATCGGCTAATTTAAGGAATGATCATGAGTTTATAATCAAATAATACTCCCTCCATTGGTATGAGGTCTTTTGAGCTACTCTCTCCATTTAGATTAGCCATGAAGAAGAGCTAGCCTTGAGCATCATAGAAATGAAACCTCCATAGAAATTTAAGATGACTTATGAAGGTGCTAGGAGCATGAACGATATCTCTGAACACCTCCTATTTATCTCTAGTACCTCAACAGTACTGTTCGGTGACCTAGGTTAAAAGACATATTGTGCTTTCTCTCCTCTTTTGGGCTTCCCCTCAAAGTTTTTAAAACGCGTTGGGTAGGAAAAGATTTGTACACCCTTACAAAGGGTGTTTCGTTCGCCTGCATCCTCGCAATCGATGTGGGACCTTCACTAAATCTAACCCCTTCAGGGTCCAGCGTCCTTATTGGCATACCGCCTCGTGTCTACCCATCTTTGGAGAACAGCCTCCTCATTGGTACATCGCCCAGTGTCTAGCTCTGATACCATTTGTAACGGCCCAAACCCACTGCTAGCCAATATTGTCATATTTAGGTTTTCCCTCCTAAGCTTCTCCTCAAGGTTTTTAAAACGTGAAAGATTTTCACACTTTTATAAATCGTTCTCCTCTCCAATCGTGGATGTCACACAAACGAAGGATAAATTAAGGTGACAACTAATATAAAAATTACACTCAATTTCAACCTTCTTATAGCCACCAATAAGACTATTTCAGTCACTTTCTTTGTTACTTAAAGGAACAAAGCTTGAGAGCCCAAATCACATGAGACAGAGAAGTATGGGCATGGCCAATGAGGTAACAAGTCATCTCTGCTGCGCTGACTGCTCACCCATGGATGAATCCAAAACTCCACCGTTATTTCCCTTCAACAAAGAACCCTATCGCCATTGAAATGGCGCCAACATTGCCATCAATTTCCGATCCAACTGTCTACATACACCGCTCAAATCAATCCCCATGCGTCATTTCACTTTCTTCAAGGTTTCTAATGCCTCAGCAAAATCCCTTTCACATGCGGCCGAAGCGAAGAATTCTCCCAAGCTTTTTTTTCCTTTCTCCCACCGCAAACCCTCGAAGAACATACGAATTCGTTCCTTCGTTTCACCTTTTGTGATTCGAAAACTCGAGCTATTTGGCAATGGCGGCTGTTGCTGAGAACGGCGTTTCCAAGGAACTGCAGCTTTCAATGGCGGTTTCGTCTATGTTTCCTGGTTTTCGCTTTTCGCCGACCGATGAGGAGTTGATTTCGTTTTATCTCAAGAAGAAATTGGATGGCTACGAGAAGAGCGTTGAAATCATCGCGGAGGTCGAAATTTACAAGTACGAACCCTGGGACTTACCTGGTCAGTGTTGCTTTTTTCAATGGTCTCTGATTCTTAGAGCCCTAGGCGAAAACCCTTCATCGATTCTATTATGCTCATTGGCGGCTATTTCGATTGTTCTTGATTCATGCTTTCCAATTTGGTTGGGCTTTTTCTGGTGTTTGATTAGGGGATGTTTTTCTTTTTTCTTTCTTCATGTAATCAGCCAAGTCTATAATTCAATCAGATAATGAATGGTTCTTCTTCTCCCCTCGTGGAAAGAAGTACCCAAATGGTAATCAGACCAGGAGAGCCACTGATTTAGGCTACTGGAAAGCTACAGGGAAAGAACGTAATGTTAAGTCAGGTTCCAATGTTATTGGAACCAAGAGGACTCTGGTTTTCCATACTGGCCGTGCACCCAAAGGGGAAAGAACAGAGTGGATTATGCATGAATATAACAACAAGGATAAAGCTCAGGTATGTTGTTAACTACATTTTGCCTTTGTTCTGAAATCTTTCCTTCAAATGTAGTCACGGATATAATGTCACAAAGGAGCTAGGAGTTGATTCTTTCAATAACTTTTCTTATTGGTCTTACTTAGAAGAATGTTTGTTCCAATTCTAGCACCTTGCAAGTACATTATGCATTCTGAGTTTAGACAAAAAAGTATGAGATCCCAGTCGGTTGGAGAGGAGAACGAAACATTCTTTATAAGAGTGTGGAAACCTCTCTATAGCAGATGCGTTTTAAAAACTTTGAGGGGAAGTCCGAAAGGGTTGCTCAAAAAGTACAATATCGGCTAGCAGTGGGCTTAGGCCATTAGAAATGGTATGAGAGTCAGATACCGAGCGGTGTACCAGCAAGGACGCTAGGTCCCCAAAGGGGGTGGATTGTGAGATCTCACATTGGTTGGAGAGGGCAACGAAGCCTTCCTTATAAGGGTGTGGAAACCTTTGCCTAGTGGACACATTTTAAAACCTTGGGGGGAAGTCCGGAAGAGGAAGCCTAAAACAGACAATATCTGCTAGCAGTCGACTTGGGCCGTTGCAAATGGTATTAGAGTCAGACACTGGGCAGTATACCACAACGGTTGGAGAAGTGAATGAAGATGAGGATGTGGAAACCTCACAACAGTTGGAGAGGTGAATGAAGCCTTCCTTATGAGAATGTGGAAACCTCTCCCTAGTGGACACGTTTTAAAATCTTGAGGGGAAGTTCAAAAGGGGAAGCCTAAAAATTACAATATCTGCTAGCGGTGGACTTGTGTTGTTGCAAATGGTATCAGAGCTAGACACCAAGCGGTGTACCAGCGAGGACGCTGGGCCCTCAAGGGGGTGTATTGTAAGATCCCACGTCGGTTGGAGAGGGGAGCGAAGCCTTCCTTGTAAGGGCGTGAAAACCTCTCCCTAGTGGACACGTTTTAAAACTTTGAGGGAAAGTCCGAAAGGGAAATCCCAGAGAGGACAATATCTGGTAGCAGTGGGCTTGTGCTGTTACAAAATTGACAAACTATCTTTCGTATGATGCAGGATTTTCTAGTTGTTTGCCGCCTCAGGAGGAATAATGAATTTCGTCAACATAGTAGCTCAAACCGAGCTTCTTGTAGTAAAATGAATCTATCCTCTTTGCAAGCTCATTCTGGCGAGCAGGTTGATTCTACATCTGAATCCAATCAAAAAGATGTTGCAGAAGCTGCACTTGTGGAATGCTCTGATGGGCAGAAGGTAAATTCTAACATCCTGTCACCAGTAGTCTTGTTCTTCGACTACAGTTGTGCAATGGATCTGCTAATGTCTAGGCACTCCTCTTACTAATCTCGTGAAGGGAAACTATTGACTAGAGATTCATTCCCAAGTTTCATTTCATCCCAGAAATGAGGCAAGGGGACTCTATTAGACTTTCATTTCATCACATATACTCTCAAAGCTATATATTTAGTTGGACCTAGTTTAGACATTCAGCTAGTTAAATGCCTAAGTAGATTAGTGAAACATGGGATTCTCGAGAGAAAAAGAACACCCAACACGTCGATTAGTAAAGTCCCGCTTTCTCGCATCCAGGATTATGGTTCTGATGATTTCTACTCCGACATACTAAAAGATGACATTATAAACCTCGACACGGCACCTTACGATGCTGCTTCAGATCTGATGCCACTGGATTTCCATAGATCAGACACAGCGCGAGAATCCCAGACTGAGGCGAACGACGGATTGGAATGGCTACCAAGCCAAGGGTTTGCAAATAGGAGAATCAGATTGAAAAGGAGAGAAGCCACCAAAGCAATGAAGTTGGACGCTGTGAAAATTGGTGGTTCCAGATATAAGGTTGAGAAAGTAAGGTTTTCTTCCTTAGAACTATGGCGAAGCAGGTTGATGAACACTGCCTCCTCTATTAGCATTTTTGGTTGCTACGTTCGAGTTGTTGTGATATTTTTTTTGTTGATTTTGTTAGCTTTGTTTATGTCTCGATTGGAGGTCTTTGGTATGCCCAAAGGGCTCTACTGATCTGTGCTGATATGCCAACAAGAGGTTGTTTTAACCAAGTAAATAGATCTGTGGGCATTTGAAGTTGATATCAAATTCACATCTAGTCGTAGAATAAGATTTAAGTTTGATATCTATTTGGTAACTATTGTTTCAAAATAGGCATTTTAGTCTATGAAGTTTTTTAAAGGGTTCTAAATGACTCATATGAAGTTTTTTAAATGGTTCTAAATGACTCGGCTAAAGCAATAGTGGCATGACATGACAAAACATATTACTATCTTTTCTTATGTCACGACTACATTTTTTTTTGTTTCACGATAATTAATAAATTTAAAATTTATGAATTTTAATAGTGATCTTTTTCACTTTTTAACACTATTTTATAAATTTTAGGGATCAAATTCAATTCAACTATCAAAGAGAAAAAGTATTATATTACCTTGATTTGTCCTCAAAAGGTCCTCAAAGGAAGGTGTTTTGGTTACTTATCCTCATTGGAAGGAGTACACGATTTGTCCAGGAAGGAGTACACGAATAACAAAACGGAGTACATAATTATTAAACTCAAAAAGAAAAAAATTTGTTGGAGTGAGGATGACTTTCTATTCAATATATCTGCTATTTTGGGAACTTGGCCAAATAAGAAGTTGAAAATATAATCTTAAGAGATAAAATTCACTCTTTTATATAGCTCTTTTCTATATAGGAGAAGTAGATGAATAATTCCCTTGAGTGTTGATATCGTGTAAAATTCGAGCCCCAACGAGAATGAGATACCCAATATTTTTTGAAATTGAGAGTCTTAGAGGTCAAATTTGAAGGTTCTAAAATTTTAATATGTTGTTTTTGAAGTGATTTCACACGATCTTCGTGAATAAAGCCAGAATTAAATCGGACCCGAAGATGAGTTCTGGTGTAACCAAGAATAGTATGTATGTGTTTTGGACCAATTTTGAATGCATTTATTTCTTTCACAAAATAGAATGAAAATATACTTTTGGAAAGATAAATTAAAACTTTACAATTTTGGTGAAGAAAGAAGTTAATTCGAGTTACCTAGAAAAAGATATAAAAATTTAAAAATTAGAAAAGAAATCGAAAACTAAAGGAATTTTGTAAATCATATGCGTATGTGTTTGCCGATGAGGAGCGGACATGCGTCAAACAAGTAATGGTGGAACGCGGCTGCCATTGGTGTGGATACGCGTCAAAAGAAAAGGGAGGCACACGTCTCAATGGTTAAGGAGGACTAACAGACCATTTTGACCTAACTCGTCCGCTCAAAATCACATGCACTCTACCCAAGCTTCGACTCGAATCAATTGACCCAAATATTGAACATAGCTGGAGTCTCACATTGGCTAATTAAGGGGAAGATCATGAATATATAAGTGAGAGAAACTATCTTCATCGGTATGATGTCTTTTGGAGAATCCAAAAGCAAACCCACGAGAGCTTATGTTTAAGGTAGACAATATCATACCAATGTGGAGGTTCACTATTCCTAACATTGAATTGACCTGACGGATGTGCCAGTCTACGTGCGCCACATGTTGAACCAAGAGTGCATCTGTACCCCCTTCGACGTGTTTGTACGCGCGCGGGACGCCTGGCCTTGTTATTACTTTTAGCCACTTAGACATTTTCAAGTAATATTTGTAGACATCGCTAGGACGTGCTAGCATGCAAGCATTCATTGCCTTACGTGGTTAGAATATGCATGTTTAGGACTCTAGAGGTGCTATTTTGGATGAGAATGCATTCTATGTATGTTATGAAAAATTATGATATACCCTTAGGATGCGATTTCGAGAATGCATTCTATGTATGTTATGAAAAATTATGATATACCCTTAGGATGCGATTTCGAGATGCATACTAGTTTTAATGCTTTTCACAAAACGAGGAAGGGATTATGCATGACTAGAATTTGAGTTAAGCAATTCAAACGAGTAAGTTATGTAAGATGTAAAAAATTACCAAAATGCTCTTAGAACGAGATTTTGAGATGAATGTTGTTTTAAATACTTTTCACTTTGTCTGAAATGAGGATGGGATACTGTCATCTGTGCTTTGATGTGCTATTTTAATCTGTCTCTAAGTGACTAATAGATGTTATTGCTTCGTTGAGTTTGAATGAATGTTCAGCTTATGATTTTGGTGCTTTAGAGGATTGATAGGATTTTCTCCCTAATAATTTTACACTGAGTGTTAAGATTATGAATACCATGCTTTAAGTGATCAATAGAATAATCTCCCTTAACAAGCATGCACAAGAGAATTAGTATAAGACTAGAGCACTAGAGCTAAGACGATTTCAAGTTGACTCAGGTCGGTCTATTTTTAGTAGACTAAGCACCCTAGGATTGTGAGTGGTGATCAGAGTTGTAGACTTTTGTGCACCCAGAGAATGGATTAGCCCGAGGAGTTAGTCTTAAATGTTCTAGAAACGAGAGACCAGATTTAAACTGCCTAGACGCTCTTCGGATTAATTGTTGATAGGTCAAACAATCGTTTAACAGTAGCATAAGTCGTGGAAAGGTTTTAGATTATTCGTTTGTAAGTTTGGCCTTTGTCCACTGCTTGAGTCTCTCATCAAAATGGAAGATTCTTTCTTTCTCGAACATATCATGAATATCTAAAACAAACCTAGAAAACTGTTTAACGAGTCACGAATATTTCCAATATGCCTCAGCTCCCTTAACTAACTTCTTGCTAATACTTGACTTTATTTAGGAAGAACTATGAGTGGAGTTTTTGTTTTTAAACTCTCCCAAGTGACTATGCTACATCGGTCATCTTGAATGTCCATGTACTTGGATGTCCACCACAACTTTACATTGTCAGCTAGATGAATTGTGGCAAACGTGACCTTCGCCTTTTCTACCTTAATATTTGTTACTCAAAAGTACTATTCGAGGTCAAAGATAAAGTTCTCTAAAGTCTTAGTCTCTGGAACCCCACAGAAGGGCTTAGGTTTCAAGACATTCACCTTGTCAAATTGGATCACACTCTTAGTTGAAGTTTGGTTCCCCACTGCTCTCATGGTGAGATTTAGCTTGGCGCTCAGATCTGCCACTTCAGCCCTAACCACTCCAAGGGCTACTCTTAAATCTCAGACATTTCTAAGAAAATCTAAATGATCGTTTTTTGGGCATTGTTTAGGCCCTTGATATGTTCATCCATCTAGGCAATAGAGCTTGTTGAGCTATCCCCATGCTCGAAGCCACCAACAGTTGTGACCTTGTCTTATAAAGCCTCGATCCTATCCATTAATTCACGAATGAGCATTGCTTCAAGGCAACCTGCCATTTTATTAATCATGTTGGCTTTAGCAGCAATCTCATTCATTTGAGACATCAAAAGCTCCATTCCATCAGGAACTTCACTTCGATAGAGCAACTGATCTTTGATCTCCGTGATTTAGTCAGTACGGGACTTACCTAGTTGTTTTCAGCAGATATGTTTGATTACTATAATTCAAGGAGCTGATTCAACTCTAATACCACTTGTCACAATTGCACTCTTGCGGCAACGAAAGAGCAATTGTGCGACACTTGTTCTAACCTAGCGAATAAGTCAACCATGTGAAAATCAAACTTTATGGGTAATCTTGACATATAATCAAGCATTGAGTAACGTTTGACAGAAAATATTTTATAAGACGTGAGCGAGTAAATTTGTTGAAAATAATTTGAGTGAAAATATTGTTACAGGCTAAAAGCAAATAAGCAACAACCACAACTTTGATAGCGTACAACCCAGATAGGAATAATTGACAATTAGTAATATCTTCCATAGTAAATTTTTGTGCATTTTAGCCCTGGCGAGTGTAGATACCTAACGACACATAAAAGCAAGCAAAAGGAGTTTGGAATGGACATACGACTATGGACAACATGACTTGGATAAGTATGACCGGGACATCCAAAACGTGACTACATGCAACAAGCATTGGACAAGCAGGACTGTGACAATAGGCACACATATGCCTCATAGATGCAAATGTTTATTTGCACGTGAAATTGTGCGTATTCGTTCTCCTTTGCATGCATGGACGCAGTGTGAATTCTTTTTTTATATTTTTGATTATTTTTCATCCCAATTTCGATATTGATATTAATTTCACTTGAATCAGGACCTACAAGCTAATTTACAAAAATTTTGGAGCTTTCAATAAGTGGAAAAGCAAGCTCGAAGAGACACTCTACATCCCGGGTAGTAGTCACATGGAGTTTAGGCAAGTAATACTTGTAGGGATCGCTGAGACCTTCTAGCATGCGAGCAAATCATTCCTTGGATGGTTAGAATATGCATCTTTGAGATAAGTGAACAATGTATGTTATAGAAAATTACGAAAATGCCCATATGATGGGAATTTAAGTTGCATGTCTATTTTAATGTATTCCGCTTTGATATAATGGAAGATGAGACATTGTGATCTGTCTCACAGTAATTGATGGATATATCCTATTGACTTTGAGGTCTGTTATGAATTTGTGCTCGGTGGTTGTAGGAATATATCTTGAATAAGTGTGCATTAATATTTTAAATATGTTCCCCGTACTTAGGTGATCAATAGGAATATCTAGTTAGTAAAGCAAGCAAGCTTGAACCAAGTTAAGTCTAGGATAATAGAGTTAGGGTAGTTTTTTAGTTGACCTAGGTCAATAGTTTCCAGTAGTTCGAGTACCATAGAATCTTGAGCGACAATTAGAAGTATATATTTAAGAGTACCTTGAGGCTGGATTAGCCTCGAAGTGTTAGCCTCGAATGTCTTGAAAATGATAGACGATATGTAAATTTCCTAGATGCCCAAAGAACCTAGTAAACTCTACGATAAGGATGATTTAGAAAGCCTAGCAGACTTATTGGTAGTAAGAATGATGTAACCAAAACCTCTAAGGTAATTTGAGTTACTATTGTGTGTGGGGATGAATCAAGTCTGACACCACAATCCCGTAACTCGGTCCTGAGGAGGGACTTGGGACCACATGGTTTGCTAGCTCTTCTATTGTGTGTAGAAATGGATCAAGGTTGACATCGTGATTCTGTAAATTTGTTTCGAAAAGAGATTTGGGATTACATGAGTAGTTATTTCAAGGTGAGTGTTTATATTGTATGCAGAAATGGATCAAGACTGACACCATGATTCTTTAAATTGATTTCAAAAAGAGATTTGGGACTACACAAGTAGTTATTTTAAGGTGAGAGTTCTCTATTATGTGTAGAAATAGATCAAGGCTGATGCCTCACGTAAGCTAATCTCAAAAAGAGATTTTGGACTATAGGGTAGTTATTTTAAGTTGAGTATTTCTATTGTTTGTAGAAATAAATCAAGGTGACGCCGCACTCCGTAAATTGATCTGAAAGAGAAGTTTGGGATTACACAGATAGTTATTTTAAGGTGAGTGTTTCTATTGTGTGTAGAAACAGATCGAGGCTAACATCGCGATTTTGTAAACCAGTCATGAAGAGAGACTTGAGACTACAGAAGTAGTTGATTCGTGTTGGTTGTTCAACTTCAAGACCTATACAGAAGCATAGATAGTTGTAGGAATATGCCCAAACTTTATTGAGTCAAGAGAAAAACCTTGAAAATGGATGTGACGTGAGCTTGCAAATAAGTTGCTTAATGAGTTTTTTTATACTCACCCCTTTCCCTTTTTTTCCAAGTGAATGCATGTACTGATGAAGGTGGAGGAATTCTCGAAAGTTGTGCTGTCACAGAGGGGTATCGACCCGAGATGTTAAATGTAGTCTATATTTTTGTGGGTTGCCATTTGTACACTTTTGTATTCCATTCTCGTTCACTTTTTATAAATAACCTAAACAACACCTGTTTTGTATTAGTTTGGATTTTAGATTTTGAATTTTGATAATGATGTTGTATGTTTTTAATTCGCGCAAAATTTTACTCTGTTTTTGCCTTCATTTATATATTGTTTGTCTTGTCTTTTTAGTCACAGCTCGAGATTGGAAACCTCGAAATTCGGGTTGTTGTAGTAGTTAATCTTCAAGTCAACTATTTATGTCGTCCCTCGTCCACTCTCAAGGCTAGTTTATCTTACACACACTAGTGACTCCTCAAATTGATACCATTCACGTTGATAGCGGGCTCATAAGTTCTCTAAAATTTTCTACGATGCTCTGTGTCATGGTCATGCTCATCCAGGACATTTTGCCCATGGCCACATGCCCATGACACGCTAAAACCCCTTTACTTACTTTCATGTTGTATTACTTTCTTAAGTTTATTTATGTTGTATGACTGTTCGGCGAAATCATGTCTAATTTTGCCAGACATGAATTGTCTCAAAATGTACTGCAAGGAGACTAAGCAGTCATCAAATCTATCCCAACCAAGTATTGCAATTTCTCTTGCCTAAATGTTTTCGATGCAATTGAGTTTCACAATGTTAACTTCTAACATGTTTTCAATGATTTTCTTTGCCCACATTTTCCAAAACCTTTTTCTCTCAAAACATAGCTCAAGGCTCGACCCTACATGAAAATTGTCTGCAAAATTCAATTTTGACACGGTTGGCTTTTTTGTTGGGTTACAACAAGTGTCACACAATCGCTAGTCCGCTGCCAAGAAAAGTGTGATTGTGACACTATAGAGGTTTAGTAAGATCTTAGGGTGTGTAGACAATTTAGATCTTATCTTGCGTTTCCTAGTCACTCGAAGTTAGCTCCTCGAGGCTAAACCAATTATTTAGGTCCACTTAAGTCTAGACCTCTAATCACCGCTCACGATCTTAAGGTGATTGGTCTACTAGAAACATACTAACCTAGGTCAACATAGAAACCGCTCTAGTTCTAATGTCCTTACCTTAACTTTGTTCATTAATGCACGTTTTGTTAGGAATCTATTCCTATCGTTTACCTAAAGTACAAAAAGCATAATCTAAACATTCATGCAAACTCAAGAAGGTGAAAGCATCCATCAAATGGCCAAAACACATTACAACATTTCACATGCAATTGGGGAGCTTGTACCTAATTTTCCCGGGAGTCCTATTCATCCTAAGGGCATTTCGGTAATTCTCATACATTCAATAATTTTAAAAATAGTCCTCCTTGATTTCTTTTTCTAAATATACTTCAACAATATTTTCTCTATGAATTTTAGAAGTATGTTTATTCTAATCCATAAACAAAAATGAGAAAGAACAAATGTAATAATAATTGGAGCATTTACCTTTAAAATCACCGGTAGATTTGCATGTGAACGCACTCGTTTGGTAGGCGGCGTTGCTATTAGTAACCAACTACTACAAAAGATGAACCACCTTTAAAATCACCGGTAGATTTGCATGTGAACGCACTCATTTGGTGGGCGGCGTTGCTATTAGTAACCAACTACTACAAAAGATGAACCACTCGCTGTCTTTCATTTCCTTCTTTGTCCGACAAATGTCAAAATGATTACTTTGTTCTTGTCTTTGTTAGTGGTATCACATCTATCTTTGTATCAAAATTATTTCGATCAAAACGGTTATATGTGAATGGTATATATAGTATTAGTTCATTAGTACACATTAACTTCTGTTTTAGTTCATACTCAAACCACATTTTAATGGAAGAGATACTGCTCTGACACCATTAGTAACGTGACCATGTCACAACGGATGCAGGAGAATGTTATGGCCATCAAGTGTCGAACCCAGATTCCGAATCTTGAGTATGAGTCATTACAAACATAATATCTAATGTGTTGTGATTCTTTCTCTTGTATATATAATTAACACGTGGGTCGAAAAGCTTGTTCTATAGCATATTTGATCTCTTTGGATGATCGGTCCTTAGTATGTTCTATTTCCTATCCCTATGGCTCGAAAATCATCTTTAATCGACTCTCCGACTTATTGATGACTTGTGTTAGGAATCACTGATCTCCACAATGGTATGATATTGTCCACTTTGAGCATAAGCTCTCATGGCTTTGCGTTGCGTCTCTCCTAAATACCTCGTACTAATGGAGATAGTATTCCTTGATTACAAACCCATAATTATTCCCTAAATTAGCGGAGGTGGGACTTTCATCCAACAACTTGGATTGACCGTCCATGCTAATTGAAAAAAAAAAAAAAAGGTGAAATTTTGAAATGAGATATTGTTTCTAATAGCACGTGTTTCATAATTTTTTTGATGAGAGAGTAGAGGGATAGATGAAATCCTAAACTTTTGAATGGACAGGAACCAACCAGGTGTTGTGACTCAGCATTAATCATTTTGATACTTCAAAGCATTCTTTTATATAAAGCTTTCATAGCATTTGGCCAATAACAACAAAGTAGAAAGAAAGAGAAGCAGAACAACCAGCAGCCATGAGCGTCTCTTTGCTTCCCACCGCTGCAAGAAGGTAACCTTATTTTCTCTCAAAACCTAATCTCGGCCACATCGACATGATTCAATTCAAGTCGTATTCGTTTTATTTTTTCTTTTTGTCGCCTCATACCAATGGAGATAACCTACGTGAGACAAGTCCCGGCTCGACTCACAATTTTTTATTTGATATCGGAGAATTCTATTGACATGGCTAAGTTTAGGACATGACTCTGATACCATGTTAGAAATCACGACTCTCCATAATGGTATGATATTGTCTACTTTGAATATAAGCGGTTCGATATTTGAGGATTTTATTGACATGGCTAAGTTTAGAACATGACTCTGGTACCATGTTAGAAATCACGACTCTCCATAGTAGTATGATATTGTCCACTTTGAGTATAAGTGCTCGTGGCTTTGTTTTGGGCTTCCCCAAGAGGCCTCATACGAACGAAGATAGTATTCCTCAATTATAAATCCATGATCTTCCACTCAATTAACGAACGTGAGACCCACTCCCAATAATCCTTAACAATCCTCGACCGACCATTAAGATTTTTTTTATAATTTTTTAATAAATATTATATTTTTTTAAAAAGGAATAACAAACTAGAATGGATGGATATTTGTTTTCATTGAAAAATTACTTACAACAATACAATCATTTGATTAGGCTAGAAGGCAAAGTGGCCGTAATCTTGGGCGCAGCCAGAGGAATTGGGGAGTCCACAGCAAGAACCTTCTTTAAGCATGGAGCAAAACTCGTGATTGCAGACATCCTAGACGATGTCGGTCACTCTCTTTCCAACCATCTCTGTTCTTCGTCATCTTCATTCGTCCACTGCGACGTAACGAAAGAGAAAGACGTTGAAAATGCGGTTAACACAGCCATTTCCAAGTACGGAAAGTTGGACATCATGTTGAACAACGCAGGCATTCTTGGAAATCCTATATTCAACATTCTTGAAAACGAATCATCTGACTTTCAAAAGGTACTCAACGTCAACTTACTTGGGACGTTTTTGGGCACCAAGCATGCAGCAAGGGCAATGATTCCAGCTCGTCAAGGTAGCATAATCATGACGGCAAGTGTTTGCTCGGCAATTGGTGGGATTGGGCCATATGGGTACACGAGCTCAAAGCATGGCGTGTTGGGATTGATGAAGAATGCAACGGTTGATTTAGGACGATATGGGATAAGGGTTAATTGTGTGTCGCCCCATGTGGTGCCCTCAGACATAACTAGAGAGCTGTTTAAGCTTGAAGATGGCGATGAGTTTCCTAATGTTTATTCGCATTTCAAATGTGGAGATATCTTAAGAGCAGAAGATATAGCTGAAGCCGCTTTGTATTTAGCAAGTGATGCATCACGGTTCGTAAGTGGACATAACTTAATTGTTGATGGAGGCTTCACTGCAGCAAACCAAGGTTTTTGCTCCTATCAACAATCTGATGACTAAAAAAGGTTGAAACGAAGAACTACTTGTTTCAGACTTTTGGTTATTTGCTAAAGTTTTATCATGAATTTTCTTCCCAAGTTTTAATTTTGTGCTTTGTGTTTCAGTTAAACTATCATCAGTTATGTTTGTTGCGTCTTTCTCGTGTTTAAAATTATTATAAGAATATGAATTATAATAATAATAATGTAATTTGGTTCTTGATATAATATTTTATATTAGCTCACACAAATCAATAGACATCATCATAAGAAAAAGTGTATAACTCACTTTAAAACAGGAATAAGTGGCATCATAAGAAAAAGTGTATAATTCAGTTCTATGTATAATTCACTTTAGAACTGAATTAAGTGACATATCTTATCAAATATTCCTCTTTAAGAGGAGCTAAATATCATGTGATTCAATCTTATGTAAATTCATTATTATATTAAATCATTTGTAATTGTTGAGTAAATGATCACAAATAATAGTAGTTCGTGTACTATTATCATTCTTTGGCCTTAACTTTATATGAACTTATAAGAACACTTATTAATTAAAGTAATTAATTAGTTAAAACTCCATAACTCACCAGAACAAAGGGTAAGAGTACTATGGAGCTAGGCCTAGGCCTAGGCCGGTTAGGATAGTGTACTAAGATGACTAGTAGCCTAACCTTGTGAAGGAGCTGCAACAGTAAACCTTCTCTAGGAGGTGTAAGGTGCCACATAGGTTGACTCAGAAGCTAGCTGGCTCATAGGGTCGTTCCACCAACCTTTGGTGACTATATGGTCTTATGGGAAGGGTTCGTCAGATAATATTCCATGGAAGATGACCAAACTAGCACACATCATACTGTTCCCACGAGAGAGAGAGAGAGAGAGAGAGAGGTTTACGAGGTAAAATCTCTACTCAGGACACTGGTTTCACATTGCTCAAGCAAAGAAGGCTACCATAAGTCTAAGAATAGAAAAGTAGTTCATGCGAGAGATGAGATTTGTAGCCTAGGAGACTCGCGACCAGAAATAGGTGAACCACCTCCCTCGAACCTAGAGTGAGTCTGTAAGTAGCTAAAGTAGTGCTCGAAACTTCAAGGCACCCAGATGCTTAGATAGTAGTAGACTAGACTCGAATTTTTTATAGCCCAAAGTAAATTCCATTGATACCTACTAGGATAAGGATGCGATAAGAGCTTACAAGTAAGTTGCTTATTGAGTATTTTGTACTCTCCCCTTTCCACTTTTCTTTTTCAGGTGTTCTCAGGCTATCAATCGAAGTGTAGTAACATACGAGAGTTGTGTGGTCATAAAGGGGGTCATTTCGGAGCGTCAATCCATTTTTATATATGAGTTTTAATATTTTGATTTATAAATGTATCCCAAACATCTTTCTCGTTTGTATTAAATTTGGACAACACTATTTTATAATGAGATTCTCTTATATTTAATTGTTGTGTTGTTTGTTATCTTTATTTAGCTTCAAACCATTTTCATCTTTTATTTTTATTTTATTTTCTCTTGGTCTTTATCTTTTAGTCCTGGAATGAGTTTTAATGCCTTAAAAATTGGACTGTGACAATTTGGTATTCGATCAGTCAGGTTTTAGGTTATGTAGACTTTTTTTTTGAGGATGGAGATTTGTACACCTATGTAACTCAGCTCTACGAAATGCCTCATCAAGACTAAGTATGCAGTCTAACCCTATTTAGTATTATTTAGTATTATATGATATACTGTAGGACATGTATGGACATGAATATAATGATGAGGTTGAGAGAGTTCATGAGATAGCAGATTGGCCCTAAGAATGGAGAGAGCTAATGCCACAGAGTGCAACATTCAACCCATAAATTTAGGTACAAGATACCTTAACACTTGGTACTCGTTAGGAGGTACCTAATATCCAACCTCCCATGGCCATAACTTCGAATGCCAAGAATGCCACCATGCAGATCACGTAGTAGGCTCAGAAAATATAGTTCACTCAGGCAATGGTGACTACAGTCGAATCAAGCACATGTTGAGTATACCATTACCCACGAAAAGTTTTAGAAAAGTTGGCATTTCAAGAAAAAAAATGTATCAACTTTGAGAGACGAGCTATAGGGGACATGGTTGCACGATTTTGGTTGTTGTCTTCGGTGACTATGCTCAAGTTTATGGACTTCTAGGATTACAAAGTGCACGATATGCCATTTATGATTTATGGGGGTGAAGGATATTCCTGGTAAAGGATTTCCCCAGAGATCACAATTTGCTCTGGATTTTAGAAAATAGGACCAAGCCCATATGTGGTTATTAGGATTATGTGATAACATTCTAAGTTATTTTTAGATTTGAACAAGCATGCCCATTGGGATAAGGTTGTGGAACTGTAAGGATAGACTAGATAACCTTGGAGTTGATGGCAACGAAAAAGGGTCAAACTATGGCCACACCTTCACCATCTAGGAAGAGAAAAGACCGAACGCCATGATAGTAAGAACCTACCCTCGAATAGGTTATGTAGATTACAAAAAGTAGGTACTAATCTTCCATAGCCATTCATGTACCAAATCTGAAATAATGAATCTATCTAATACATGTACTAATCATTACGGTGATTCATGAATAATCTAATATATGTATCCACCAAATGAATCTAACTTCAAAATGTATCCAATGAACCTCATTTTCAAAATCTGTCCATGTGCACCCATTTCATTATTGATGAATTTAGTTTATTCATTAACAAGGTTAACATCAAGTCTCTTTTAAGATCAGACAACAAAAAATCAGACAATGACAAAGTGGCTATGATAGATTGATCGACGTTCGAAGAATGCTCGACCGAAGGAATGAGTCACAAGGTGAATTGTCAGCCCAACGTCAGAGGAACGAGCATTTTCGGGGACTAGCCCGCTTCCCATTACTCGACGAAGGCTATTGTCTGATCCTCTTTCATGTGGAATCGTTTTAGTTAGATCGTACTCAAGCCCACGTAGATCATGATAGAGTCCCCTTTACGTGATATTAAATTCTTGAAGCTGGCAGCTCTGTCTAAGGATGAGGACAGTAGTTCGGGAATTCGCTCGAAAGAACTGGCGTACCAAACTTTCGATCACTCTGTTAGATTCAAGGCACGTCATCATCAAGCTCTTAGAGGGTGGATTTCAAAAAAATACTTAAAATAATCGTAAGAACAAAAGAAAAACATAAATAAAAATAATGAAAATGGAGAAGAAATTGGTCATTTTGTCCATTTATCTTTAATCACGGGTGGATGTGTATGTGAACTGAGTGGTCACTGCCAGAAGTCAATCATTTGGTGGGCGACATTGCTGTTAGTAACTGTTACAAAAGATGAACCACTCACTCGCAACCTTTCATTTACTCATTGTCCCCAAAATGATTACGTTGTTCTTGTCTTCTTTTTATTGATAATATCCCTTTTGTTTTTTGTTCTTTGTTTTTGATAATATTTCACATGTTTAAAATTAATATAGTTTAGTTTATTAACTTCAATAGTTTTTATACATTTTTATAGTTAAACAATATTCAAGTAAATATTGATTTGCTTTCATTAATTTACCTTTGATGTAAGGATTAAAAAATAAAAAAATACAGTCGCCGACCGTTCGAGAATTCCATGCATATGGTAGTTGTAGACATCCCTGTATGGTTGACGGCGAAATTGCAATTTGAGACCATGACACATGCATAGGGTAGTTTTAGACATTTCTGTACGGCTGACAGTGACATCGCAATGGGAGACCATGACACTTGCATTGAATAATTGTACTACTTTCTTAGACTTAAGTTAGAATATGATGTTTTTAATTTTTAATTTAGCATTTGTTGTATCATTTTAAAGATGTTTTCGAAGAAGTAAGTCCATGACAATGTTTTAAGATGAAATTTATGTTTTATGATGAAGTTTTAAATGTTTAATTCTCCATATGAGTATAGATGATAACGACTTTAGCAACTATAAAGAAGTAGAAATTTAGGGTAGTTGAATTCGAAGATCCTCCACTCAGCACCACCTTCTTTGAATAGTTGAAATTTTTATCAAAGCTAGTCAATATGTTGGCAGGACTCGTGTTAGTATGTGGAGATAGTGTTCACTCTTAGAAACAATAAGTAAATAACGTGACCATATCATAGATAAATGTCAGAGTTATCAAGTGCAAAATTCAAATTTTGAATCGTAGACACGGATCCAAATAGTAAAAATTTGAATGGATGGAACCAAAGACTCTTGACTCAGCTTTACTCGTATTTTCAAGGTTCCTTCTTACATACTCATCTTTAAAGCGTTTATTCCATTTTGTCTATACTACTTTTTCAAAGACAACAACAAAGTAAAGAGAGAGAAGAAGAACAACAAGAGCAGCCATGGGCATCTCCTTGCTTCCTGCTGCTGCAAGAAGGTAACTTTATGTTCGATTATATCTAAGCCTGTTCGATTAATTTTCTAACGGTTTAAAAATAGCTTTTTATTTTAAAAACTAAGTTAATCAAACATTGTGAATTATATTGTCAATAAAAACAGAAATAAGGACAATGAGATGAAAAAATGAAACCCAACTCCTTCCATCACAATCCAAAAACAAATGGTTGGTATCATGGAAGATGGAAAAGAGAGAGATATCATAACTCGATGTTTGATACTTTGAATTTTATACTATGATTTGAAAGACAAGACTTAATTAAAAGGCAACGGAGTTCATTTAGTGAGTTATTTTAATGTTACTTGAATTTCGAGTAAATTGATCGATTTAGGGCCTTAACTCATGGTTTTTGGTATTTTTCTTTCGTATTTACTTAATTCATATTCATTTTAAGGTTCATACAGAAATCCAATCGATTCCTACAATTATTTTTTAAGAAAAGTCTAAGGTTCATACACAATACAATTATTTTTTAAGATAGAATAGAATAATTCTTTTTCTGAATTTCTTCACATACTCCAAATTCTTTTCTTTAATCATTATCCGCCTCCTGGTTTCTGCAACATCGCTCTTAAAGATCGAGTAACTCCTCTTCCTCACGAAAATTAACAGGCTCTGATACCATTCCTACGCTTAATGACTTGAGCCCTTACAATTTACATGAGCTCTATCATCCTAGCTTAATATAATACATATATTTACAATTATACATGTTCATCAATTTCTCAATGAAATGATGAAAATAGGAAAAAGTACATCAATAATAGAAAAACAAAAATAGTAATATTCCAAAAGAAAGAAAGTTGAATGGAATATGTCAGGGAACATATTCCATTCACGGATATATATATTTTTTTTAATACAATTAGTTTAACGACTATTCAGTCATTGAAATGATGATATCTACAAAGGTGGTTGAGAATCTAAAAATGGATCATTGAGATCATAAATTGTGTCTTCATCTTCTTCTTCTATAATAGAAGGAGAAGACGTCGAACCGACTGATGCGGCCTCTTGAAGAAGCTTTTGAAAATCAGCTTCTGAAGTTGTTTGGGCTAATGCAGCGAGTAGCTTCGACTTTGAATTAAGGAATTCAGAGGTCTTCCTTTTGGATAAATCCTGAAGGTGGCCATTCTCAGATAGCCGTCTTTACCACTTTGATGTCTGCGTGGGTATAAGTATATTTATCCCACCATTTGATTTTGATAGTTTTGAAGACCTGTTTTATTTGGTCTTCGGTTTCTTTAATTTGAAAATTCCAAGTTAAAATCCAAGGAATTTGAAAGTATACGCAAAAGCGCATGGTTAATGGAAATGAGATTTTGAATATATTTTGAACGACGTAGTGAAATGATTCCGGTATTGAGACAGGAAATATATCTTTGGCTGATCCAAAGATTTTCCACCATTTGATGAACCAATATAGGTAATGAATTTTATGAGCATCCTGGCAGAATTGAATAAACCATGAGTGCTCGTAATTTTGATACCAAATGACATTGAACCATGCCATCTGATAGTCTCTGTATGAGTAAGAATGAGGAACAAAAGGTTTTGAAAAAGTCTTTTCTGTGTATGGATCTTGATTCTAATACGTCGGGCTCATGACTTTAAATATTTTTAATTTTGAATATGCGATTTTCGAAGGATCATCGCGACTCGGAATATGAGTAATTTCGACGGACTTTGTGTCGACTAGAATGAATTCATAAAACCTTCTGGTTTTATGAAGATCTTCTGGGATATAAAAGAATCCCGAAGGATAGGCTTTTTTAACGACTTCGCCGATTTTCGGGTCGCCGTATTTTGGATCTACCAGAGCTTCTGGTATAAACACAGATTTTTGAAAATAGGTCTTGATTTCAGGAATTGGAGAAAACGAACGGGAAGAACCGCGTCCGAGTAGGTCGAGGGAACAGAAGGTCCCTTTGAAGTGGAAGAGACATTGGGTCTCGATGGAGTAACGGCAGATGGCCGTGTTGAAGAGGCAGACGGCCTCGTCGGAGTGATAAACTCCGCCTGTTTTTTTAGAAAGCTTTGCTTTAGATCTGGTCACCAATGTGAAACCAGTATCCATCGCATAGCTGTCGGATGTCATTGGAGTAGGTGTGTTTGAAGAAGCATTGGGCTTCTTCCCTTTTTCGATTACTTTCTTTCCGGTCATTGCTAGGAGAAAGAGATTGGTTAGGGAGAATTTTTCTTTGAGAGTAAGAACTCTCTTGAGAGGTAATCTGCCAAGGAGTTTTCGACCCCTTTTATAGGCAAAATTTAGAAGTCGAAGCAAGATAAAATGGCTTGCCATCTAGCAAAAATTTGTTTAGACACAAGATTCTTGACATCTTTTTCTAAAACAAATTTAGATGCCCTTGAATCTGTTTTGATAACAAAGCTTTTGTTAATTAAATCACTTTGAAATTTTTGTATACAAAGTACTATTGAAAGTATTTCTTTCTTTACTATTGAGTAATTTTTTTTAGTAGAATTCCATATTCTCGAATGGAGACGGACAATGGATTCTTTCTTGTCAAGGGACTGTTTTAGGATTCCTCCATATCCAATATCGGATGCGTCGGTCTCTACTATTTAAACTAGCCCTTGGGTTTATCAGCGATAAACACAGAATTGACTTACAAGGGATTTGATTTTTTGGACTGTTTTGCTGTGTTCTTCAGTCCAGGGCTTTGGGTTCTTTTTGAGCCTCTCAAAAAGAGGCTTGCAGATAAGTCTGATATTTTAAAGGAAATCAGACACATAATTGAGACATCCCAAAAATCTTTGTAATTGGGTTTTATCTGTAATTTGGTCTGGAAAGTTTGAGGCAAACTCAATGTACCTTTGAATGGGTTTAATTAGACCCAAATGAATTTCAAATCCAAGAAAACGGATTTTTGTTTGAAAAAGTTTAATTTTGGGTTTAGACACAACTAAACCGTCAAAAATGTTTGAAGATGCTTAAAGTGTTGATTGATGTTTTGAGAAAAAATTAGAACATCGTCAATATAAACAATTGAAAAGACTTGAAAAGGATTGAAAATATCATTCATAATCTTTTGAAATTCGGATGGAGCATTTTTTAGCCCAAATGGCATAACGTTTCATTTGTATTGTCCGAAAGGGACATTGAAAGCCGTTTTGTACTTGTCTTTTTCTGAAATCTGGATTTGCCAAAATCCTGATTTCATATCAAACTTTGAAAATATTTTGGCATTTGAAATTCTTTGCATTAAATCTCATTTATTTGGAATTCTAATCCATTCCAAAACCTTATCTCAATTCTAATCCATTCTTTGCATTAAAAATATCTCAATTCATAGCAATAGGGAATCTTTTAATATTTTTTCAAAATCTTTTGTACTTCAACATCATGAAGAGTTTAATTATCTTCACGTCGGTCTTGTTCAAGTCGCTGTAAAACCATTGTTCAGATTTGGATTAGATATCCCAGTCCTTATCTTCCTACGAGATAAGAGACATGAAGACTTCTCAAATTCTTTACAAGGAATGGTTCAATCTAATTTAGAGAATGGACCAGTCTATTTCAATTGTTATCTAAATTTTACTTTCTCGCTAAACGACCCGCACATACTATCAGCCTTTATGCTGGACTTACAGTAAAAAAATTTGAACATCACGGCTGAAACTCATTCTTTAGTTGTCATATTCAGGATTTATTATAAACTCATGAATACAAATATTTCTACGAGAGCATTAAGATCCTCACCAAAGGGATCAGCCATGCTCATAAAGGCAAATATTGGAAAGTCTTTAGTGACTATTCCAAAAACTCTCTATTGGGATCAAATAACCAGAAATACTCTCTCGAAAATAGAGGATACAAATCTTCCAAAAAGAAAAGAATCTCAAAACCAAGTCTAAATCATTGAACATGACGACAGAAGTGTTGAAATAAAATTCAACGAAGAAGTTTCGTCAGATTCGAAAGTAAAAGAATTTCTGAATTCTATACACAGTACTTTAGGAGTTTCGAGATCAACATATGACCCCTTAAAGGTAAAAGAGGTCAGTTATGATCAAAGGAGGGCATCAATCCACTACGAAGATGGCTCAAGATCTCCAACCCATACTGATATGGATACTCAATCCGTCTACGAAAGTCAGCTAAATGTCATTAGAGCTGATTTCCAAATAGACAAGGAATCTCTAAAAACAGATTTTATGTCAACTACCAACTCTTCAATAAGAAATGCCTTCTTTCAAACCTACAAAGAAGCTGAGTGAAATGAATTGAAGGCTCAGCGGTATTCTCATATGGAAACCATAGAAGAAAATATACCATTCTTCGAATGGTTTGAAGAAAATATTTTGCAGATATGCACCTTGACTCAGAGGAGCTGAAAGACTACCAGAAGAGGCGAGGTATATTCAAAACATCCTCCGTTGGAAGAAGTTGAATTTGACAACTACTGCGGAGAAAAGGTCAAAGCTAATTCTTTTAAAACTATTCCAAAAGGATTAGAAAAGGGTAATCTGACCCTAAAGGATATCAAGAATATCCAGCATCAAAACAACTATTCAAATAAGATTTTATCCACGATCGCTACTCAACTTGAGAATATCGAGGGAAAATCTCGAAGAATTCTGGTACTCAGCAAGAACAAGCAAGCAGCTCTGTATCAAAGATCGATGAGTCAATCCCAATACTCAGACTTGCAAATCTCGACATATTTATGAAAAGGGTTTCAAAGGAAGAGGTTGCAATGACCAAGATAGAAGAAAAATTGGATAGGATTCTAAATCCTGGGATAACACTTCAAGATTCATCTGTCAATGTCGTTAACAATTACGACGAAATCCAGGAATCCGAAGATGAGATTGTAAATGAGTTAGAAGAACCTCTCTACAATCGAATTGAAATAATCTCTAGAAGAAGTCAAAATAATACCAGTAATCAGAAAAATTGGTATCCTCAACCGTCTTCTCCGGTTATTCAATTCGAAGAAAAGACGCTACAAACTCAAGCCCATTACGATGGTCTAGCAATCTATGAATGGAATATCAACGGATCGTTCGACTATCTGATAATGAATGTTTTCAATGAAATGATGATGGCCGCAGGCGTGTATAAAGTACAGGGCCATAAATCCGACCATCGAATAGCTCAAGTCCTAGTAACTGGATTTACGGGGCAACTCAAAGACTTGTGGGACAAATATCTTGACGAATCAACTCGCCAACAGATATTAAACCACTATGTTATTAGGACAACTACTCAAATCATTAAAGAAGAAGGTCCATCAACCGGGATCGAGGTACAACATGAAAGGGTAGAGGCTGCTGTCAACACCCAAGTCTATACGATCATAGAATTCTGCGTAGGCAACCCCCTGAAATACTAGGTGAGATCCGCCGAAATACTCATGAATCTAGCTTAATTTACAATAGAAAATACTTAATTTACAAGTAGTAGACAAAATTGGCTCTTGTCCACGTGAAAGTAGTACATCGAAAAGGTAAGAAATGAAATACTAGCATGACAACCTATAAAGAAAAGAAATACTAGCATGATATTCTATACATAAAAAAAAAAATAATAATAATAATGTATACAATACTCATCAATTATATTGATGAAAAAGGAAATAAAGAAGAAAATGGCAAATAATTAAAAGGAAAGATAAGTCGAGGATAAGGAATATGTATGAAGACATATCCTTTCACAATTTGTTTTTTCAAGTAGTCGACTATTCAATCCATTGTAACTGCCAAATTTTTTCAAGGTGATTGAGAATCCAAAAATGGATCATTGAGATCGTAGATTGTATCTTCTTCTACTATAGAAGGAGAAGATGTTGAACTGACCGATGCGGCATCTTTTAGAAGCTTCTGAAAATAAGCTTATGAAGTTGTCTGGGCTAATGCAGCAAGCAACCTAGACTTGAAATTAAGAAACTCGGTGGTCTTCTTCTTGGATAAATCCTAAAGGTGGTCATTCTCAGATAACCAGACCTTTACTGCTTTTAAATCTGCGTGGGTATAAGTGTATTTATCCCACCATTTGATTTTGATTACTTTGAAGACCCGTTTTACTTGATCTTTAGTTTCCTTTCTTTGGAAATTCCAAGTTAGAATCAAAAGAATTTGAAAATATACGCAAAAAGCGCATAACCATGGAAAAAGAGTTTTGAAGATATTTTGAACGAAGTAATGGAATGATTCTTGTATTGGAACGGGAAATATATCTTTGACACATCCAAAGATTTTCCACCATTCGATAAACCAAAATGGATAATGAATTTTGGGAGCAGGCAGAATTGAATGAAACACGAGGGCTCGTAATTTTGATACTAAATGACATTGAACCATGTCATTTGATAATCTATGTAGGAGAAAGAGTGAGGAACAAAGGTTCTAAAAAAATCTTCTCCGTGTACGGTTCTTGGTTCCAGTACATCAGATTTATGACTTTGAAAATTTTTAATTTTGAGTATGTGATTTTTGAAGGATCATCGCGACTTGGAATATGAGTAATCTCGACAAACTTGGTGTCGACAAAAATGAATTCATAAAACCTTTTGGTCTTATGAAGGTCTTCGGGGATATAGAAAAATTTCGATGGATAGGCTTTTTTTTTATGACCTCGCTGATCTTTGGATCGTCGTATTACTAGAGCTTCTGGTATGGATACAAATTTTTGAAAATAAGTCCTGATTTCAGGAACGGGAGAGAATCGAATGGGAACAACCGCGTCCGAGTAGGTTGAGGGGACAGAAGGTCCCTTTAAAGTGGAAGAGACAGTACAGGCATTAAGATTTGAAAAAGGTCAAAATCTTATATGCTTCGTCAAGAAATTCTCAAACTTCAGAAAAGGCTGCCCTAAGAAAGGGAAACGGCGCAACCAAACCTGGACGAAGATGATTTTCAAAGTTCATTCATTGGAGCCATCACCACTTCTCAATATCAACCAAGCATATAAGATTTTGACCTACTGTCTCTTCCACTTCAAAGGGACCTTCTGTCCCCTCAACCTACTCGGACGCGGTTGTTCTCGTTCAATTCTCTCGAGTTCTTGAAATCAAGACTTATTTTCAAAAATTTGTATCCCTACCAGACGCTCTAGTATAACCAGAATACGACGATTCAAAGATCAGCGAGGTCGTCAAAAAAGCCTATCCATCGGGATTTTTCTATATCCCGGAAGACCTTCATAAGACCAGAAGGTTTTATGAATTCATTTTGGTTGACACCGAGTCTATCGACATTACTCATATTCCGAGTCACGATGATCCTTAAAAAATTGCGTACTCAAAATTAAAAATTTTCAAAGCCGTGAATCCGACGGACTGAAACCAAGATTCGTACACGGAGAAGATTTTTTCAAAACCTTTTGTTCCTCACTCTTTCTCCTACAGAGATTATCAGATGGCATGGTTCAATGCCATTTGGTATCAAAATTACGAGCACCCGTGGTTAATTCAATTCTGCCAGAATGCTCACAAAATTCATTATTCATTTTGGTTTATCAAATGGTGAAAAATCTTTGAATCTGTCAAAGATATATTTCCCATTCCAATACAGGAATCGTTCCATTACTTCGTTCAAAATATCTCCAAAACTCTTTTTCTATGGTTATGCGCTTTTAGCGTATATTTTCAAATTCTTTTAATTCTAACTTGGAATTTCCAAAGATTGAAGATCAAGTAAAACAGGTCTTCAAAGTAATCAAAATCAAATGGTGTGATAAATACACTTATACCCACGTAGATTTAAAAGTAGGAAAGGTTTGGTTATCTAAGAATGACCACCTTTAGGATTTATCTAAGAAGAAGACCACCGAGTTTCTTAATTTAAAGTCTAGGCTGCTTGCTGCATTAGCCTAAACAACTTCAGAAGCTAATTTTCAAAAGCTTCTTCAAGAGGATGCATCAGTCGGTTCAACATCTTCTCTTTCTATAGTAGAAGAAGATACAATGTAACAACCTAAAATAATGATAATATGTATTTTGTATTTATTTGTTGTGTGTTTGATGACATCATCATCATCATCATCATCATCATCATCATCATCATCATCATCATCATCATCATCATCATCATCATCATCATCATCATCATCATCATCATCATCATCATCATCAACATCATCATCATAATAATAATAATAATAATAATAATAATAATAATAATAATAATAATAATAATAATAATAATAATTAAAAAAAAAATCGAAGTAGCTGCGTCAAGCAGCTGCTGTAAAGGGGGATGAGGGGCGGCGGACGCGTAGGCTGGAGGCGTGGGATTGATGAGTGGATTATTAGAGGATGTGGAAGCGTATTAGGGCCTTGATTAGGTTTTAAAAAGGAAGAAAACGAAGAATAGTGATTAGCGAAAAACCCAGAAAACAGAGGAGGAAATTTTTTGAGAATTCGAGTTTTGGTTGCTTAAAATTGGACATCAATCGAGGGCAAAGGAAGAGGGGTTGTTGCTGAGGAATCCTTTGAGGAAGGGGATACGGCCACGAGCTGAATCAGACGGTGATTCGAAGGTAACGAAAAATCCATATCACCGAACCTTTAAATCTCGATATCTTGATTCATACTATATAATAAGTTATGAAATAAGGCTTGTTAGAACCGTAGTTAGAAGATCTATAAAGTTGTAGAAGAAATCAGAACGAAATTCGAGCTGTAGAGATGAAATTTTTGCTTCGGGACACAACGGTTGTTAAAGGAAAAAGATTGGGAAAAAATTGCAGGGAGGAGAGGTTGAAGACGAGCGCGTGAAGGACACGCGAGGCGCGTGGGAGGCCGCGAGTGGAAGTGAGATTGTGCGCGGATCGGGCGCGTGAGAAACGAACCCCGACCTTGTGTTGGCGCATGAGGGCGCGTGAGCAGGTATTTTGGCTCCTGGTTTGTCCCGTTCGACTCCTTTTGACCTGTCCTATCAAAATTGGTCTATACTTATGTTGAAATTGATCAAATATAGGTCTAATAGGAAGGAATTGTGTTGAAATACTATTAAACGTACATTGAAGGGGGAAAAGGAATTCGAAACCAAGTAAGCAGCGTATCGACCTTTGAACTAGTTCTTAACTTGTTTTACAACATGTGAGTATGTTGTTTACTTGATTAAGAGCTTAGTATGTTATGATGAGCTTTGATGATATTGAGTGTTTATTATATATTGTGACTACTTGCCTGTGATGTAAGCATGATATAAATGATTATCAGAATGTTCTATCTATTGAACATGATACGTGTATGCAAGCATGCAGTAACTGTGAGTATGTTATGCATGTTAATGGAAAGGTTATGACTCTAAGATATGCTTATTGGTTGTTGAGCTATGACTTATTTATATGAGTATGATAGTCTACTAATTCCCGCGGAGTTCCTGGCCAACGCGCTGTGTGCTAAGTCAGGGAGCATGAGTACTCCTGACCATTGGTATATGAGATAAACAGGCCGCTAGAGCAATTAGTAGACGGGCCGTATTTGACCGAGAGCGAGTCTTACATACGAGTCCGAAAATTCTAGATAAGCATATCGAGAGAGAGTCAGTAACCTAGCTGGAGGTAGCTGAGATACCTCATTAACGAACAGAGGACCCTAGTAAGAGAACTAGGAGTCAATGATGAATAAAACTTAAAAACACCTGGAAAGATTAGTTATGAACTCTTGAATGATAAGCTAGCTACTTACTGAGTAATCTAATTACTCATCAAAATTATTATAACTTTTCTTTCCAGATTTAGATGATGCAGGCCAACCGAGGACGAGACCAGCGGACTAGAGACTACTAGGAATCCATGTCTAGGTCTGTTTATGTAATTATGTTTTCGTTGTCAAGAATTTACTTTGGTCGTTTTAAGTTTTTAAAAGTACTTGTTTTAAATGTTTTACTGGATGTTTTTTTTAGAAATATTTTGAGTTTTATTATTGGATATCAGAGTTTTTTATTGTTGTCGATGGTAACTCCTGTTACTCGCGTTGATGATGAGCGGGTGTTACATACAATCTACGATCTCAATGATCCATTTTTGGATTCTCAACCACCTTGCAAAAATTTGGCAGTTACAATGGACTGAATAGTCGTTAAACTATTTGAAAAAACAAATTATAAAAGGATATGTCTTCTTTATCTTTAACTTATCTTTCGTTTATTTCCTTTTTCATCCACATAAATTATGAGATACATTTTTTTTTCTTTTAGGTAGGATATCATGCTAGTATTTCTTGGGTTGTCATGCTAGTATTTCTTTTCTTACCTTTTCAATTACTACTTTTACGTGGACAAGAGCCAATTTTGTCTACTACTTGTAAATTAAGTATTTTCTATGGTAAATTAAGCTAAATTCATGAGTATTTCGGCAGATCTCACCTGGTATTTCAGGGGGTCGCCTACGAAGAATTCTATGAGGGTATAGACTTGGGTGTTGACAGAAACCTCTACCCTTACATGTTGTACCTCGGTCCCGGTCGATGGACCTTCTTCTTTAATGATTTGAGTAATTGGCCTAATAACATAGTGGTTTAATATCGGTTGGTGAGTTGACTCGTCAAGATATTTGTCCCACAAGTCTTTGAGTTGCCTCGTAAATCCAGTTACTAGGACTTGAACTATTTTGGTCGGATTAATGGCCCTGTAATATATACGGGCATGCAGCCATCATCATCTCATTGACAACATTCATTATCAGATAGTCGGACAATCTGTTGATATTCCATTCATAGATTGCTAGACCGTCGAATGGGCTTGAGTTTGTAGCGTCTTTTCTTCGAATTGAATATCTAGAAAAGACAGTTGAGGACACCAGTTTTTCTGATTCCTGGTACTATTTTGACTTCTTCTAGAGAGTATTTCAATTTGATTGTAGAGAGGTTCTTCTAACTCATTTACAATCTCATTTTCGGATTCCTGGATTTCGTCGTAATTGTTAAGGACATTGACAGATGAATCTTGAGGTGTTATTCCAGGATTTAGAATCCTATCCAATTTTTCTTTTATCTTGGCCATTGCAGCCTCTTCCTTTGAAACCCTTTTCATAAATATGTCGAGATTTGCCGGTTTGAGTATTGGGATTGAATCATCCATCTTTGGTACAGAGCTGCTTGCTTGTTCTTGCTGAGTACCAGAATTCTTCAAGATTTTTCCCTCGATATTCTCAAGTTGAGTAGCGATCGTGGATAAAATCTTATTTGAATAATTGTTTTGATGCTGGATATTCTTGATATCCTTTAGGGTCAGATTACCCTTTTCTGGTCCTTTGGAATCCTTTTAAAAGAACTAACTTTGACCTTTTCTCCGGAGTAGTTGTCAAATTCAACTTCTTCCCACGGAGGATGTTTTGAATATACCTCGCCTCTTCTGGTAGTCTTCCAGCTCCTCTGAGTCAAGGTGCACATCTTTAAAATATTTTTTCAAACCATTTGAAGAATGGTATATTTTCTTCTATGACTTCCATATGAGAATACCACTGAGCTTTTAATTCATTTCGCTCAGCTTCTTTGTAGGTTTGAAAGAAGGCATTTCTGTTTGAAGAGTTGGTAGCTGACATAAAATCTGTTTTTAGAGATTCCTCTTCTATCTAGAAATCAGCTCTAATGACATTTAGCTGACTTTCGTAGACGGATTGAGTATCCATATCAGTATGGGTTGAAGATCTTGAGCCATCTTTGTAGTGGATTGATGCCTTTCTTTGATCATAACTGACCTCTTTTACCTTTAAAGGGTCATATGTTGATCTCGAAACTCCTGAAGTACTTGGTCTAAAATTCAGGAATTCTTTTACTTTCGAATCCGACGAAGCTTCTTCGCTGAATTTTATTTCAACGCTTCCGTCGTCATGTTCGATGATTTGGACTGAGTTTTGAGATTCTTTTCTTTTTGAAAGATTTGCATCTTCTATTTTCCAGAGAGTATTTTTGGTTATTTGATCTCAATAGATAGTTTTTGAAACAGTCACGGAATACTTTCCAATATTTGCCTCTATGAGCATGGTTGATCCCTTCGGTGAGGATCTTAATGCTCTCGGAGAAATATTTGTATTCATGAGTTTATAATAAACCCTAAATATGACGACTGAAGAATGAGTTTCAACCTTGATGTTCAGATTTTTGTACTGTAAGTCCATCATAAGGGCTGATAATATGTGCTGGTCGTGAGCGACAAAGTAAAATTTGGATAAATATTGAAATAGATTGGTCCATTCTCTAAATTAGATTGAACCATTCCCTGTAAAGAATTTGAGAAGTCTTCATGTCTCTTATATCGTAGGGAGATAAGGACTGGGATATCTAATCCAAGTCTGAACAATGGTTTTACAGCGACTCGAACAAGACCGACGTGAAGATAATTAAACTCTTCAAGATGTTGGAGTACAAGAGATTCCCTATTGCTATGAATTGGGATTTATGTGAGAATTTGATGCATGATTTTGGAGTAAAATTGAAGGTTGAAATTAGTTTGATAATTTTAGGATCTACTTTGGAATAGTCCAATTTTGGAGTTGATCTTCAATTCTGTCAACCTGATATTCTTGGTTGACAGTATTTGAGATAGTGCGATTTTCTCCTCTTCTGTGTTCATTTGAATTTTTTTCTTCTTCGGTAGAACATTTGAAATGATCTGATTTTCTGAGTTTTCTCAGAAATTCGTTCATAAGAAGAAGATATGAGAAATAAGAGATAGATAGAATAGAATAATTCTTTTTTTGAATTTCTCAATTGATTTTCAAGAGAGAGAGAGCTATGGGCTGATCGATGCCCTATTTACATTGATGAAGTCATTTTATAGACTTCGGACTTGAGAGTTGATTTGAAAAACGTAAACTAAGAGATAAGATCAAATCTAGCAGGACAGGACCCATGCGAGATCTGTTTTCTAAAAGTAAGAAAAGACGTAATGCAAACTAATAATTTCCAAAGATAAAAACTGATAATTCACATGTGAGCCTTCCGTGTGTAGCTGACAAGTTGTCAATCTTCATTTTGTCTTTAATAAAGATGTCAGGTTGATGATAAAATCTTCTTTGGAATCTTTCGTATGACTAAGCACCCAAGCTTGCTAACGGACTTACTGCGCTTCCCGCGTCTTGCCACCTGAAACACAGAGGCTATTCGCTCAGCTATCACATACTCCAAATTCCTCTTAATTTCTCTCATCATCTTCTTGCTTTCAGCATTATCATTCTTTAAAGATTGAGTAACTCTTCTTCCCTAAAAAATATTAATTCTCTGATATCATCGGGATGTTTAATGGTTTGAACTTTAAAATTTACATAAACTCTATTATCCTAGCTTAATTTATAATATGAGTTGAGGTGGTAGCTGGGGGCAAAAACAAGAACCACACAATAAAAACATAATCATTATTTTAGACAAACATTGTGAATTATATTGTCCTCATGTTTTTATTGGTTAAATTTAATTTAACCAATTGTGAAGGGTTGGCTACATTAAGAATGATGTATAAAAACTAGATCTAAGAAAACAAATCCTATAAAAACTAGAAACCCAACTCCCATCACAATCCAAAAACGAATGGTTGGTATCATGGAAGATGGAAAAGACAGGTATCATGGAAGATGGAAAAGACAGAGATGTCATAACTCGATGTTTGATACCTCGAATTTTATACTATGATTTGAAAGACAACAGAGTTCATTTAGTGAGTTATTTTATTGTTACTTCAATTTCGAGCAAATTGATCGATTTAGGGCCTTAACTCATGGTTCTTGGTATTTTTCTTTCGTATTTACTTAATTCATATTTATTTTAAGGTTCATACAGAAATCCAATCGATTCCTACAATTATTTTTTAAGAAAAGTCTAAGGTGACTACTTATCTTATCGTTGAAGTTCGGGACCTTCGTTCTCGAGCTTCCGGTATTCGAATTACTTAAAATTTTCTTTGACTGAATCCTTAGAGAGTTGAGTTTCTGGAACCATAAAGTTTTTCTTGAGAACCGGTCTGAAAGAAGGTTAATATTGAGAAAATCCGAGGGAGGATCGTGTTTTGGCTTGACATGGGCGGTTCAGTTGAACTGCCTACGTTAAAGATAGTGTTATAGGGAAGAGCTAGAGAATTCTTTCATACCTTCTCATGGATTAGCCGGAGTTATTTACCTCCAAAGTTCGTCGAAAAATTGTTTCCTTGTCGAAGTTCAAACTAGAGAACTTCTTATTGGACAACCGATTCTAGAGGTTATCAAGGCTTGATTTCTTCATGATATTTCATCCTTGTACTCCTCTCTAGCTAAAAGAATCGTTTTTGAAGAACGTCTTTAAGTATGTGGCCTTAATTTTTAAAATTACTCTTCAGTCCGCAAGTCTGCAAGTCTGCAACTCACCAGAAAAAGCAAATTTTCATTTTCTTGGACAGCTTGTTCTAACACGTTTTAGCTCTCATTTATTTATTAAAGTTACTCATATGGATCCTCTTAACCTAAAGAATTGCTCAATTTTAAGAAAAAGGGACTACATATGGGAATTCAAGCCTTACCCATTTGTACAAAAGAATGATATTCTTCAATTGGGTACACTCTGAGACTTGTTAGCCTTCGTAGTCTTCTATTGAAATGCTTCTTGAAAGTGTAGAAACCGAATGAGATGGGTATCACTCGACAAACTTGCTTGTAGGTACAAATTGATTTTTTCAAGTTATAAGCTTCTTCTTCAATGATGACCACGATTGGAAATTTGTATTTGAGGCTCTTTCAACACTCGATTTCTTCATAAAACTTGTGGGTAATCTTGTTTAGAAGGTGTAAGAACAAGTATGAAAGGAAATTTTGGACAATTCCTCTCGAATTTGGAAGAAACTAGAGAGTAGGAAACCTAAAAATCCTCGTCGACTATAACTTGCAATTGGGAGCTCGACTTAGCTTGATTCTTGTTCAAAATGAAAGCCCTCACTTTAGACTTTATAGAGGGAGTTTAAACCGATGTTGAAACCTCTAGAATTTTCGTGATTTGGAGTTTGAGTTTTTTTTCGTCGAAAATATCATCTCCGATTAATGAGCAATTGACCTCCAATTTGAATTATGGCCATTAGATGTGATGAGGTGCATCTCCTCTAGAATATAATCAATTTTTTTGAAAATCCAAATATTGGAAATGAAGATACGGAGAACTTTCTTATCGCTTCTCACTGTCGCAAATTTAATTTTTTGATCAGCGGCATTTTTGTACCAATCTTGAAGTTCAAGAGTAGTAACTCTTTATTCATTTTAATAGGTCGAGCTTCATAGAAATATTTTTCTCTTCGAAATTTTTGATGCAAGGAAGATTGATTATATGTTGTTTCCTTGTCTAAAAGGTGTTAGGAATATTTGAACAATTTTTTTTTTCTAGTTAGTTTGGTAAGATTTTGATTTTAGATTGAACAACTTTACTTTGAAGTTATTCTTCTATTTCTTTGAATGAAATCTCTTCGTTGACAAAAGAGATTTGCCTTTCTTTGTAATTCAAAACATTGATGGACGGAAAGATGGTATTCTTTTGAAAATTATTTATCTCATTGATCCTTACCGGGGAAATGAAATTAAATTTTATCTTCTTTCCTAAGGCTTTTGATCCCAGTCTTCTTCAGTTATTGCGAAAGGGTATAATTGAGTAATGAAGGAGTACCGCTAATTCTTGTCGTAAGTCCTTTCCTAGAAGGAAGGAATTTACAAAGCAAATTTCGTCATTACAAATATGGACTTTTGATAATTTGTAATTAATTTTAAGTCTATTGTTGTTCGCACCTCTAAGGCCTTTCGTTGTTTTTGCAAAATATTTTGTATACCTTCTTAAATGCAATTTTGATCGGCTCCTTTATCTATGAGAGCCTTTAACATTATTTTGAAATCATAAACTTTTAGGGTGACAAGAGCATACCATTTTTGATATTGAGAAGTGGTGTTGGCTCCAACAAAAGAGCTTTGAAAGTCATCCTCGTCCAAGTTCTGTTGCATCATTTTCCTTTGTTCGGGCAGCCTTTCCTGAAGTTTGAGAATTTCTTGGCAAAGCATATAAGATTTTAACCTTTTTTCAGGTCTTAATGCGTGGACTTTTTGTTTGAGATTATTTATCTCTCTTTCACGGTCTTGATTAGTTAGTTCTCTAGGTTTTTCAAACATTTGGAGAACTAATGTAGAGATTTTTTTTTTGTTGAATTTCTGAATCCAGGACCTTCTCTACAAGCTCGAGTAGAATCTCTTGATCCTTTGTAAGGACATTTATGCATCCTTCGCATGTACTTTTTCCTTCTTGTTCTGGTTCGTACTCTGTGCTAGAATATGAATCAGATTCTTCCTGTAGTTCGAGGATTTCTCCCTCGCTTGATTGTTCTGCATCGGTTAGTAGTTGATCTTTTAGCTCTTGATCAATATCTAATTCATTGATCTTTCCTTTGAGCATACACTTATTGGCATAGTGTCCTTCTTCCTGACATTTAAAGCAAGTTTGCTTTCTTTTGCCTTTGTGGGTTTTTGTAGAGGCATACATTTTCTTTGAATATATTGGCTTTTGAGATTGCACGGGTTTACTCCGATATTTTTCTTTGGGCCTGCACGATCTGTATGATCTTGGATACATTTTGATGCTCTTTCTCCTAGAGGTCGAGGGAGCTTGTACTCCCCTGCATCCATATTGTTCACAGAATTTTCCAAGCTCTTTTCTGTTTGGTACAGAAGAATTGAGATTGTTTTGAATTTTTGACTCATTGCAAAGTTTGAGCCCTTCTTCTATGATGAAGGAGGCTATGGATCCATATGACAAAGTCTGCCATGGAATTGTTCCATTATACTTCATCTTAAGACCATCTTTGATTCTTCTTGATAAGTGTTTTGGCAGTCCACTGTGTTGAAATATCATCACTAGCCCAATAGAGTCAAGCCCAATAATTGTACGAGCCCATTGTATATTTATTTTAGTACAGATTTTAGGAAAGATACCTATAGATTTTAGGAGAAAGAGATCTATATATTTTAGGAAAAGATTCAGATTTGTTAGGTCTAGATTTAGATTTGTTAAGTCTAGATTGCATAGGATGTAGTATAAATACCCGTCCACCCTACCTAGGTTATTCATCCAAGAAATCCAAAAACAATAAAAAGTAGTAGTATTCTTCCGCGTGTCTTGTATTCTCTTCTCGATTGGTGTTAATAAAAAGTGCGAGTGTTTCCCACAGAGAGTTGTGTTCAATAATTGGTATCAGAGCAAGGTTAGTGCAGGTTATCTGATCTCTTGAAATTCTTAGTATGCTATGTGGTTGCAACTCTGTCTGATCTTCCACATCAGAAACGACTTCTTGAGATTAGTAGTGAGTGAGTTTCTTTTGTGTCGTGAGTAGTCTATGACTCTGCAAGTCTTGTGTTGAAAGAGCTTGTTTGGTATTACTGAGGTATGGCCAACACAATGGGTGATTTCCAAATCGTTGAAGGAATCAAGAAACTCAACAACAACAACAACAACTACGACATGTGGGCAACATGCATGATGTCCTATTTAGAAGGACAGGATCTTTGGGAGATCGTTGGCGGGTGTGAAACTACGCCGCCAGAGGAGAATTCTAACGGCACCTTATGCAAATGGAGAATTAAAGCAGGCAAAGCAATGTTTGCCTTGAAGACCACAATCGGAGAAGAGATGTTAAAACATATTTGGGACGACAAGACACCGAAAGAAGCATGGGACACGTTCGTGGTGTTGTTCTCAAAGAAGAACGATACAAGGCTACAACTTCTGCAGAATGAGTTGTTGTCAATTTCACAACGGGACATGACGAATGAAGAGAATTATAATCCATGGATTGCGATCGAAATATCGAAGCTTCATTACTGCTATACAAGGATGGCCTATTCAACCATCACTTGTAGAGTTCGAAAATTTGTTAGCCAGCCAAGAAGCCACGGCTAAACAAATGGGAGGCATCACATTGAAGGGTAAAGAAGAAGCACTCTACACACGTGAAAGTCGGAGCAATAATGGGCTGTCTACCAAACGTGGATATAATGGTGACAAAAGAAGAAGCCACCAAGGAACTTCACAACTTGAGAGAGCTTAGAAGACCGATAACAAGAGTTTCCAAGGAAAGAGATTTGAAGGTATTTGCTATAATTGCGGGAAAAAGGGCCACATGTCTAGAGATTGTTGGTCCAGGAAAAAGTCTATTGAAAGCAATATGACAATATCCAAAAAGAAGATAGAGGATAAATGGGATGCAGAGGTACTATATCCAATAGTAGAAGATGAGCTAGCACTCATGGTAACGATGGAAGAGCATATCGATTACGAGGATGATTGGATCATTGATTCAGGATGCTTAAACCACATGATTGACGATCAAAGCGGTGCAATGGAAGAGGGGTGGCCCTCAGAGAAGAAGTATTACCAGGTCTTGAGCAAATTGAAGAAATTCTTCTACAGAACACGGGGGAGCAAATTAAAGAAATTCTTCTACAGAATACAGGGGGAGCAAATTGAAGAGATTCTTCCACAAAAGATGGGGGAGCAAATTGTATACATTTGCTTAACTGCTGCTGTGCCTGAAGATTCAAGTGACACTAGTGTTGGTGAGCAAGAAGTGACTCAACTAAGCGAGCCTAGTGAAAATGAAATGACACCTCAACAACTCAAACATTCAGAAATAATCCTAAAGGCAAATCCAGAGTATGCCAACACAGTAGAAGACGAAGTTAATGAGTCGGAGACATATGCAGAAGCATCACTAAAATCAGCTTGGCAGAAAGCGATGGAGGAAGAAATTATAGCACTTGAACAAAATCAAACTTGGTTATTAGTGCCAAGACCAAGAGATACCAAACTTATCTCTTGCAAGTGGGCTTATGAAATAATGTGTACCCCGTATGGATCAATCGTGAGATACAAAGCTTAGAATTTAGATTCAGGATTCTCTCAAGAATATGGACTAGACTATGATGAAACGTTTAGTCCAGCGACAAAGATCATTATTGTACAAGTTTCTCCAGTACTTACGATAAATAAAGATTGGAAATTATGGCAGATGGATATGAATAATGCTTTCTTGCATGGAGAGTTAAATAGACGGTTCTACATAGAACAACCGAAGAAAATCGAAAATGAAGTTGGAATCATTGATCAATATATGCAAAATTTGAAGAAGACTCATTTGGATGCGTCTCAACGGACATTGAGATATATCAAAGGTACAATCAATTACGATCGTTTATATAAAAGAAGTGAAGACTGGAAGCTAGCTGGATATACTAATGTTGACTATGCAGGAGACCACGATACCCGAAGATCAATCACTGGGTATGTGTTCAAGCTCCATTCGAGAACAATTTTTTGGTGTAACAAAAGACAACCAACAATATCATTGTCAACTAAAGAAGCAGAGTACAGAGCAGCAGCTAGAGTAGCTCAGGAAAATACATGGTTAAAACTTTTGATGGAAGATTGGCACCAGAAATTGAGTATCCAATATCACTTCATTGCAACAATCAATCTGCGATTCACCTAGCAGAAAATTCGGTGTTTTATGCTAGAACAAAGTATGTGGAGGTACACTACCATTTTATTAGAGAGAACGTCTTGAAGGAAGAAATCGAGATGCAGCAGATCAAGATAGATGACCAAGTGTCAGATTTGTTTACAAAAGGGCTGAATACTGGCAAACATGAGAGTTTTCGCTGTCAGCTCAACATGGTGTAGCGAATGGGGACTAGTGCTGCGGGGAATGTTGAAATATCATCACTAGCCCAATAGAGTCAAGCCCAATAATTGTACGAGCCCAATATATATTTATTTTAGTAGAGATTTTTGTTTGGATCGCACAACAACGCACACGCTCGATCTAGATGAACACAAAAAACAGGATAGAGAAAAGTGCAAGGAGAACTTTGGCTAAAAGGATTTTTCTATTGATGACTTCACGTATGTACAGTAAGAGAGAATTACAGGGAATTGAAAGTACATTTTCAAAGCTCTACCGGACGGGATATATATATAGTTCAGTTTTCTATATATAGCTTTACCAGATTTGACCATCTACTATATATAGCTATTTACTATATATAGCTTTACCCGATTTAACCATCTACTATATATAGCTATTTACTATATATAGCTTTACTGGATATAGCTTTACTGGATATGACTGTTGACCAAGCTATAAATAAGCAGCAGACTCCATAACCTAACAATTCTCCCACTTGGAGACTGATCTAGTCAACCAAGAATTTCATTCTCAAACGACCATGAGCATCTTCAGGGTCTTCATGGCACCATATCAATTGAGGCTTTGCACAACCTCAATATTCCAACATCAACACATTTTGTCAACATGTTTGTTGGATTCTTTGCACCCTCTATCTTCTCCAAACACATCACCATCTTTCACTAACCTGAAAGTGAAATAGTATCGTCTTTTATGTTTTTTCTTTAAATGATAGACCGGGTTCCTTCGCCAACTGTATGACACTCTGACTATCTCTATAAAGAATATCTTCGTGTTACTTCTTGCCCATTCTTCCAAATAGTCAGTCATTTATATCATTTTCTTTCTAGCTTCAGCTATTACCACGTACTCAGCCTCAGTACAACGCATTTTTGAAGCCTAGACGTCTCATCATCCATGGCTTGCTCCTACTTGGTTGTATCCTCCAACTGTAGGGCCTCATCAAAGGGCTCTGGTTCCCTTTCATCAGCAACAGTTAGTGTAATGAAGGTACATACATATCTGGTACTATGATAGTACAGGATGATCTTCTCAACACCAGTTCAGGTGTCACTTGCTCCACTGCTGATTCCTCCGCAACAACCTTAGGAGTTTGTTGAGTATCTGCTACAAGATCACTTGGTGATTTTCGAAGCAACTCAACCTCAACTCCCACTTGCTTTGTTGTCTTGGAACCTTGCTCCACATCTGGTTCCTCAGCAGTAGTCTCAGGAGTTTCTTGAGTATCTGCTACAACATCACTAAGTGAGTTTTCCTGCAACTCAAGCTCAACTCCCACTTGCTTCGTCGAACCTTGCTCCACATATGGTTCCATTTCCAACCGCACTTTCTTCAATTCTTTGGCGGTCCTTGTGAAGCTAACTCGTTTCTACTTGCTCATAACGTAGTTCTCACAACGACCCACATCAACAGATTTCAGACCTTCTAAAACTCCTTTCGCAGCCAGCCTTTTCATTCCTTTCGCGCTCATATGTTCAAGTCTATTGTGCCGTAGACTTGAATTTGAAGCACTCTCAGCAACAGCAGCTATGTTCATACACCCTGCAATGGTGTATAAGGTTCCAGATTTTGAGCCACGTGCTACCACCGTAGCACCCTTCATAATCTTCCACGAACTCTTCCCTAACTTTGTTGCATAACCTGTGCTGTCCAACTGACCAATAGAGATCAGATTCTTCTTGAGACCAGGAATATATCTGACATCCTTTAATGTCCACTGATCTCCTGCCGGAGTTTTTATGCAGACATCTCCTTTTCCTTTAATCTCCAAATCTTTGTTGTCGGCAAGATACACCTTCTCGAAATTTCCAGACTTGAAATTTTGGAACAACTATTTATTTGGAGACGAAAGAAACGATGCACTTGAATCCAAAATCCAGGATTCAATCGAACTGTCCACGCTGAGGATTAGGGCATCCCCAATGTCTTCTGCTGAATTTATAGAATCATCATCATCTCCAGATTTGTGATTCTACTTCCTCTTTAGTCTTGTACAACCTGTCCGAAAGTGACCTTTTTCTCCACAATTCCAACACGTTACGTTTGGTCTATTTGGAGATTTTTTTCGGTTCTTTGATTTTGGTCGCCCTTTGTTTGGGCCCTTCGATATACTTCTTCCCCTTCGATCAACACTGAGAGCATTGCCTGATGAATCTCCAGTTTCTCGTTTGCGAATACTTTCGCTGAGAACTACATCTCGAATTTCACCAAACTTCAGTTTATCAGATCCTCAGGAACTGCTAATTGTGGCAACAACAGTATCCCATGACTCGGGTAAGGATGACATCAAAATCAACGCTTTAATTTCATATTCGAAATTAATTTCCACCGAACTCGTTGACTTATGATCATATTGAATTCATTTATATGATCAGCAACAGGTCCACTTTCAGACATCTGTAGATTGAACAATCTACGCATCGAATACACCTTGTTCATAGCCGACGGTTTTTCATACATATTTGACAGCGCCTTCAATATATCTAACGTTGTCTTCTCCTTGAAAATGTTAAACGCCACGTTTCCGGATAGCGTCAACCGGATCAGCCCCAAGGCTTGTCGATCCTTGAGCTTCCACTGTTCCGTGGTCATGGTATCCGGCTTCACCCCTAACAGAGGTTCGTGAAGATCTTTCTAGTATAGATAATCTTCAATCTGCATCTTCCAGAAACCGAAATTGGATCCATCGAACTTCTCAATTCCAATCTTTGAACTTTCCATCTTCACAGATCGTGATGAATTTCGCCTAGCTCTAATACCAGTGGTTAGGATCGCACAACAACGCACACGCTCGATCTAGATGAACACAAAGAACAGGATAGAGAAAAGTGCAAGGAGAACTCTGGCTGACAAGATTTTTCTATTGATGACTTCACGTATGTACAATTAGAGAGAATTACAGAGAACTGAAAGTACATTTTCAAAGCTCTACCAGACGGGATATATATAGAGTTCAGTTTACTATATATAGCTTTACTAGATTTAATCATCTACTATATATAGCTTTACTCGATTTAACCATCTACTATATATAGCTATTTATTATATATAGCTTTACCGGATATAGCTTTACTGGATATAACTGTGGACCAAGCTATAAATAAGTAGCAGGCTTCATAACCTAACAATTTTAGGAGAGATACCTAGAGGTTTGAGGAGAAAAAGATCTAGATATTTTAGTAAAAGATTGAGATTTGTTAGGTCTAGAAAGAGATCTAGATATTTTAGGAAAAGATTGAGATTTGTTAGGTCTATATTTAGATTTGTTAGGTCTAGATTAGGCTGTAGTACCCCCCACCCTACCTAGCTTATTCATCCAAGAAATCCAAAAACAATAAAAAGTAGTAGTATTCTACTGAGTGTCTTGTATTCTCTTCTCTATTGGTGTTAATAAAGAGTGCGAGTGTTTCCCACAGAGAGTTGTGTTCAACACATTGATGAAATTTTCTTTCCAAAATTCTAATGAACTGTCTGTCCTAATGAAGACTTTGTTGAAGTATATGTCTTTGTACCACCTAAAATCACCTATGGTTGGGCACTTTAGGTTCATGAGTATTTCACCGGATCTCTTCTAGTACTTCAGAGGGTCATCTACGAAAAATTCTATGAGGGTATAGATAAGTTGTTGACAGTGTCTTCTATCCTTTCATGTTGTACCTCGGTTCTGGTTGATGGACCTTCTTCTTTAATGATTTGAGTAGTTGGTCTAATAACCTAGTGGTTTAATATCTGTTGGGGAGTTGCTTCATCAAGATATTTGTCCCACCTGTCTTTGAGTTGCCCGGTGTATCCTGTTACTAGGACATGGGCTATTTGATGGTCGAATTTATGGCCCTGCAATTTATATGCGCCTGCGGTCATCATCATCTCATTGACAACATTCATTATTAGATAGTCAGATAGTCCATCGACGCTCCATTCATAGATTTCTAGGTCATCATAGTGGGCTTCAGTTTATAGCATCTTTTCTTCAAATTGAATATCCGGAAAAGACGGTTGAGGATACTAGTTTCTTTGATTACTGGTATTGTTTTGACTTCTTCTGGAAATCCTTGCAATTTGATTGTTCAGAGGTTCCTCTACCTCATTTACAATCTCATCTTCGGATTCTTTGATCACGTCGTAATTGTTGACGACATTGACAGATGGTTCCAAACTTGTTACCTTTGGATTTAAAATTTTATCCAATTTTTCTTCTATTTTGGCTATTACAGCCTCTTCTTTTGAAACTCTTCTTATAAACATATCAAGAATTGCCGATCTGAGTATTGGTATTGACTCATCGATCTTTGGTACAGAGCTGCTCGCGCTTTCTTGCTGAGTACCAGATTTCTTCGAGATTTTTCCTTCAATGCTCTCAAGTTGTAGCTATCGTGGATAAAATATTATTTGAATAATTGTTTTGAGGTTGGATATTCTTGATATCCTTTAGGTTTTTTACATAATACAAGTAAAAGACATTAGATTTTTACAATGATTACGATAATAATTTAGAATAAATAATATACAAGAGGTAATAAATAATTCACAGGGAGACGAAATTGGTCGAGAGAAATTGGAAAAAAGGTGATAGGAAATCAAATAAAGGAAATAATTTGTCATAAAGATTGAAAAGAAGAAATGATATAGGAAGAGAAGACAAGGAGAGAACATGTCAAGATAAATTTTCGGATTTTTTTTCTCCAAATAGTTTAACTACTATTAGTCTTTTGTAGATGGCGATTATTAACACGGTGGTTGAGAATCCAAAAATGGATCATTGAGATCATAGATTGTATCTTCTTCTACTAGTATACAGGGAGAAGATGTTGAACCAACTGATGCGGTCTCTTGAAGATTTAAAAATCAGATTCTGAAGTTGTCTGGGCTAATGCTTGCAGCATGCCTAGACTTTGAATTGAGAAACTCGGTGGTTTTCTTTTTAGATAAATCTTGAAGGTGACCATTTTCAGATAACCATACTATGTTTTATTCGATTTGAAATTCATTTGGGTCTAATTAAACCTATTCAAAGATCTATTGAGTTTGCCTCAAATTTTTTGGATCTACGGATAAAACTCAACTTCAAAGATTTTTGGATGTCTCAATTATGTATCTGTTTGTTTCAAAATATCAGACCTATTTGCAAACTACTCTTTGAAAGGCTCAAAAAAATAAAAAACTCTAGACTGAAGAACACACTAAAACAGTCCAAAACATCAAATCCCTTGTCAAATCAATTCCGTGTCTATCTCTGATAAACCCAAAGGCTAGTTTAATAGTGGAGATCGACACATCCAATATAAGATATGGAGGAATCTGAAACAGTTCTTTGACAAGAAAGAATCCTTTGTCTACTTTCATTCGGGGATATGGAACTCTACTTAAAAAATTACTCAACAGTAAAGAAATACCTAAATTTCAGAGTGATTTAATTAACAAAAACTTTGTTATCAAAACTGTTTCCAAAGCATCCAAATTTGTTTTAGAAAAAGAGGTGAAGAATCTTGTATCTAAACCAGGCAAGCAATTTTATCTTGCTTCTGTTTTCAAATTTTGCCTATAAAAGAGATAAAAAATCCTTTGGAGGATTACCTCTCAAAGACAATTCCTACTCTAAAAAAACACTCTCTCCAACCACTCTCCACCATCCATGACCAGAGAAAATATTGTTGAAAAATGGAAGAAACCTATTGCTTTTCACTCCCCGCTCCATTGATTGTTGATAGCTATGGTATGGATGCTAGTTTGGTGACCAAATCTAAAGCAAAACTTGCTAAAAAACAACTGGAGGTTATCACTCCAACGAAGCCTTCTGCCTCTTCGACACGGGCCATCTACTGTTACTCCATCGAGACCTACTGTCTCTTCCACTTCAAAGGGACCTTCTATCCCCTCAACCTACTAGGACGCGGTTGTTCCCGTTCAATTTTCTCCAGTTCCTGAAATCAGGACTTACGATAAAAACTTTGTATTAGTACCAGAAGCTCTGGTAGAACCAGAATATGACGATCCAAAAATTAGTAAGGTCGCCAAAAAAGCATATCCACGGGATTCTTCTATGTCTTGGAAGACCTCCATAAGACCTGAAGGTTCTATGAATTCATCTTGGTCGACACCAAATCCGTTAAAATTACTTATATTCCGAGTCGCGATGATCCTTCAAAAATCGCGTACTCAAAATTAAAAAATTTGAAAGTCATGAATCCGATGTATTGGAATCAAGATCCAAACACGGAGAAAACCTTTTCAAAACCCTGTGTTCCTCATTCGTTCTCCTATTCTAATACCCGAAGAAAGAGAAATGGAAAAAGAAAAAGAAAAAAAAATAAGAAAAGTCGAGAGAGGGGCAAATAGGTAAGTTTGCCCCTCCAACCACCTAAGGGGTCCAAATGAAACCCCATCCAGAGTCCTGCAAAAGAGAAATAGTGAGAGAAACGAGTTAGAGAGAACCTAGAGAGAGGAGGAAGAATGAACGACCAGAAGACTCATCGAAACCTACCGTCGGAGTCTACTCCGGTCAAGATCATGATGCAAGGAGCCTTTCTTGGAAGGGAAAAGAGAATGTGGGTGGCTGGAGTCCCATTTCACATCAAGAAATCAGAAAAACCCACGAGGGAAGATCTTGAACGTTTTCTCAGATCTACGGTTTTCCTCTGTGAATCAAGATCTGAAATCTTGATATATTCATTTAGGAACAACTCCCTACAGGATCTTTGAAGAAGTTTGGCCGAAACCTCGATCCAAAGGTAGAAACCCGAGAATCGTCCAAGAACGGTGAGCGAATTTTTGACGCTCTTAACTCGTCCGGTAGTCAAGCAAAAAATTAGAAAAAAAATACTAGGACGTAGCCCGTAACACGATCTAAGACTTTACCGAAGGAATCATATCGATTCAAACTATGAGTCAAAAGATATGAAAATCGGAAAGTGGACACGGTGTTACGAATTTCAGAGGACAAAGAAGAAGAAAAAAAAATGAAAAGTGGTCGACTGGCGAGCGGCAGGTGCCGGATGACACAATCGCACTTTCGAAGGCAGCGGACTAGCGATTGTGCAGCACTCACTTTCTAGCAACAAGTGAGTTCAGCCTATTTGTTCTTGCGTCGCCTACGGCCAAGCGACGTACGGTCAAGCCTCTAGCCTCGATTTTAAAAGAAGGTTTTAGAAAACGAGGAGAGAGAGAGATTTTAGAAAGAGAGATTTTAGAAAGAGACGTTATATAAGCAAGCAAGAGAAAGATAACAACGGCTTAGCATATATAACCTTGGGTAGGGAGAAGTTGACGACTAGTCATATCCCCCTATAGTACATTCTGGGCCATTTTAGTTCTGGCAGGCCTAGACATGATATTTTTGAGGTGTCATACGCTTTAGAATTACAAAAGGAAAAACACTAGAATGAAAAGACATGACAAGGGTTTGGCTTGTCATGGGCATGCGGCCATGGGCAACATGCCCTGGACAAGAATGACCGTGACATCCTCCCCCACCTAATTGGTTGACGTCACTGTCAACCGACTACTTTCATACCTTGCGATGTGGGTGGCGGCGGAGTTCAGATCTTCGGCGCGTTCCCAGCTTGTTTCCTCTGTAGGGAGATTCTTCCATTTGACAAGGAATTCACGAATCGTCCGTACAGGTCTTCCTATCTTCCTAAC
>NW_019268560.1:749871-750458 GCF_002738365.1 Cucurbita moschata | reverse complement strand
GAGCTGGTTTGACAATTGAAGCAAAATTGGGCGACATCTAACAATTGTATCCAGTTCTTTTGGCGAGCGTCGACGAAGTGACGTAAGTATTCTTCGAGCAAGCAATTGAACCGTTCTGTCTGTCCATCGATTTGAGGGTGATAACTCGAGGAGATGTTTAATGTTGTTCCCAAGAAAGCGAATAACTCAGTCTAGAATGTCCCAATGAATCTGCCATCCCTATCACTGATGATGCTTGACGGAATGCCCCATAACTTTACAACGTGTTTGAAAAACAGTTGGGCTGTGAGTTCCGCCGAGCATAATTTGGGAGTGGGGATGAATGTCGCATATTTGGAGAATCNTACAATAACCAAGATGGCGTCATATTCCCCGACCTTTGGGAGGTGTGTTATGAAGTCTAGGGATACACTTTCCCAGGGTCTTGTTGGCACAGGTAGAGGTTCCAAGAGTCCAGAGACTTTGGCTTTCTCAACCTTATCCTGTTGGCAGATGAGGCACGTCTTGGTGTATTGCATGATGTCGTCTCGCATGTTTGGCCAGAAGTACCCCTTCTTTATTAGGGCGTATGTTCTTTGCCACCCAGG
>NW_019268560.1:745864-749547 GCF_002738365.1 Cucurbita moschata | reverse complement strand
TAGACATGATATTTTTGAGGTGTCATACGCTTTAGAATTACAAAAGGAAAAACACTAGAATGAAAAGACATGACAAGGGTTTGGCTTGTCATGGGCATGCGGCCATGGGCAACATGCCCTGGACAAGAATGACCGTGACATCCTCCCCCACCTAATTGGTTGACGTCACTGTCAACCGACTACTTTCATACCTTGCGATGTGGGTGGCGGCGGAGTTCAGATCTTCGGCGCGTTCCCAGCTTGTTTCCTCTGTAGGGAGATTCTTCCATTTGANCAGATGAGGCACGTCTTGGTGTATTGCATGATGTCGTCTCGCATGTTTGGCCAGAAGTACCCCTTCTTTATTAGGGCGTATGTTCTTTGCCACCCAGGATGTCCGGCCCACAAGGTATCATGACATTACTGAATGAGCTTCTTCCTCAGTTCCCCTGTTCTTGGGACGTACAATCTGTTTCCTTTGGTTATCAGGNTGTAGGGAGATTCTTCCATTTGACAAGGAATTCACGAATCGTCCGTACAGGTCTTCCTATCTTCCTAACCCTGTCGGCTAGGATCTCTTCCACTTCCTTTGTTTCTTTTTGCTTCAGATCGATGTTCGTTCTTGTGGTTGCATTTCGTTGGTCGTCGTCTGGATCAGGGTGATAAGGCTTCAAGTTGCTCACATGAATGACGGGGTGGATTTTCATCCACGTGGGTAGTGCAACTCTGTAGGAGGTAGCCCCGATCTTTTTAAGGACTTCAACCGGGCCTTCATATTTACGAACAAGTCTCTGGTCCTTTCGGCTAAGAAATCTGATCTGTTCCGGTCTCAGCTTGATAAGGACTTGATCTCCTGCACGGAAATGAAGGGGGCGACGCTTCTTGTCCGCCCATTTCTTCATATGTTTGGAAGCCTTCTCTAAATATGCCCGGGCTATATCTGTCGTCTGCTTCCATTCCCTCGTAAAGTTGTGAGCTTGAGGGTTTTTTCCTGCATAAGGATGATCAATAATATGGGGTAAGGCCGGTTGTCGTCCACTTACAATTTCGAAGGGACTCTTCCCTGTAGATGAGCTGGTTTGACAATTGAAGCAAAATTGGGCGACATCTAACAATTGTATCCAGTTCTTTTGGCGAGCGTCGACGAAGTGACGTAAGTATTCTTCGAGCAAGCAATTGAACCGTTCTGTCTGTCCATCGGTTTGAGGGTGATAACTCGAGGAGATGTTCAAGGTTGTTCCCAAGAAAGCGAATAACTCAGTCCAGAACGTCCCAATGAATCTGCCATCCCTATCACTGATGATGCTCGACGGAATGCCCCATAACTTTACAACGTGTTTGAAAAACAGTTGGGCTGTGAGTTCCGCCGAGCATAATTTGGGAGTGGGGATGAATGTCGCATATTTGGAGAATCGGTCTACAATGACCAAGATGGCGTCATATTCCCCGACCTTTGGGAGGTGCGTTATGAAGTCCAGAGATACACTTTCCCAGGGTCTTGTTGGCACAGGTAGAGGTTCCAAGAGTCCAGAGACTTTGGCTTTCTCGACCTTATCCTGTTGGCAGATGAGGCACGTCTTGGTGTATTGCATGATGTCGTCTCGCATGTTTGGCCAGAAGTACCCCTTCTTTATTAGGGCGTATGTTCTTTGCCACCCAGGATGTCCGGCCCACAAGGTATCGTGACATTCCTGAATGAGTTTCTTCCGCAGTTCCCCCGTTCTTGGGACGTACAACCTGTTTCCTTTGGTTATCAGGAGGTCCCCCTCAACCCAAAACTGCCGTGTCTTTCCAGCCTTAGCTAGTTCGACAACAGCTTTGGCCGATGGGTCTTTGTGTAAATGTTCTTTGATGATGTCGCGCATCGATCCATCGATCTTACTTGAGTGAATGTGGGCTAACATGCACAGGGCCGCATGTTCGCCCTTCCGACTCAACGCGTCGGCTGCTTGATTACTCTTCCCTGCTTTGTGTTCGAACTTGAAGTCGAATTCGGCCAACGACTCCTGCCACCGGGCTTGTTTTGCTGTTAATTTTGGTTGATCAAAGAAGTGGCAAGTGGCGCTGTTATCCGTCTTCACTACGAACTGTGATCCTAAGAGATACTGTCTCCAGACTCGAAGGCAATGGACTACAGCCAGCATTTCTTTCTCGGAGACAGTGTATCTTCGTTCAGCATCGTTGAGCTTTCGACTTTCGTAAGCGATGGGGTGGCCTTCTTGAATGAGGACTCCACCGAGAGCAAAGTCGGAAGCATCGGTTTCTACTTCAAATGGCTTTGTGACATCTACCAACCCGAGGACAGGACCCCTCGTCATGGTTGTTTTCAGATTTTCAAAGGCCATTTGACAATCATTCGACCACAACCACGGGTGGTCTTTCTTCAACAGCTCTGTCAATGGGGCGGCTCGTCGTGAAAACCCTTCGACGAACCGCCTATAGTAGTTGGCTAGTCCTAAGAAGGACCGCAACTCAGATACGGAAGTAGGAACCTTCCATTCTTGGATAGCTTTTATCTTGTCGCTATCCATACTGATTTGTCCACATCTGACGACGTGTCCAAGGAAGTTGATGCAGGTTTGTGCGAATGCACATTTCTCCTTCTTCACATACAGCTGGTTCTGCCGGAGCTTGTCAAACACTAACTTCAAATGCACTTTGTGTTCCTCGAGGGTTGTGCTGTAAACAACAATGTCGTCGAGGTATACTATGACGAATTGATCCAGGTATTCGTAGAAAACCTGGTTCATCAAAGTGCAGAACGTAGCTGGGGCGTTTGTCAAGCCAAAGGGCATTACTAGGAATTCAAAGGCCCCATATCTAGTTACGCACGTCGTCTTGGGTTCGTCCCCTTCGGCAATGCGTACTTGATAATATCCTGATCGTAAGTCCAACTTCGTGAAGTACTTGGCCCCGTGAAGTTGGTCGAACAAGTCAGATATTATCGGCAGAGGATATTTGTTGCGTACTGTCACCTTGTTTAAGGCTCTATAGTCTATGCACAGACGCAACGTCCCATCCTTCTTCTTTTGGAACAGTACAGGGGCTCCATAAGGGGCCTTTGCCGGGCGAATGAATCCCGCCTTCAACAACTCATCCAGTTGTTTCCTCAATTCGGCTAGCTCGGGTGGAGCCATCCGGTATGCGTTCTTTGCTGGCGGCTTAACCCCGGGAAGGAGTTCGATTTTGTGGTCAATGCCTCGCCGAGGGGGTAGTGTTTGTGGTAGACTCTCCGGCATTATGTCGGTATAGCTGTCTAGTACTTCCTTGATTTCCTCTGGGACAGTCCCTTCGGTGGTTGCTTCCTCTATTAGTGGTATGGCCATGAATGTAGGTTCCTCTCGTGCAAGTCCCCTTTTCAGTTGTATGGCCGNGAATGAGCTTCTTCCTCAGTTCCCCTGTTCTTGGGACGTACAATCTGTTTCCTTTGGTTATCAGGAGGTCCCCTTCAACCCAAAACTGCCGTGTCTTTCCAGCCTTAGCTAGTTCGACAACAGCTTTGTCCGATGGGTCTTTGTGTAAATGTTCCTTGATGATGTCGCGCATCGATCCATCGATCTTACTTGAATGAATATGGGCTAACATGCACAGGGCCGCATGTTCGCCCTTCCGACTCAGCGCGTCGGCTGCTTGATTGCTCTTTCCTGCTTTGTGTTCGAACTTGAAGTCGAATTCGGCCAACGACTCCTGCCACCGGGCTTGTT
>NW_019268560.1:744760-745793 GCF_002738365.1 Cucurbita moschata | reverse complement strand
TGGCTTCTTGATCGGCAATGAAGTTGTGGGTTGCTCCAGAGTCTATCAAAGTGCTCTTGCTCGGTTGAGAGTTTATTGTGGCATCCACGAACATGAGCCCTTTCTCTATTACCTCCTTCGGTTCGACTTTCCGTTGGAGGGCTGACAAGAATTTGAGTGTGCCCATTCGGGGGTTGTCGTGATCTTCCTTCTTGTCTAGCAAAGTCTCGACCCTTGCTTCATTGCTCNGGCCTTCTTGAATAAGGACTCCCCCGAGAGCAAAGTCGGAAGCATCGGTTTCTACTTCAAATGGCTTTGTGACGTCTACCAACCCGAGGACAGGACCCCTCGTCATGGTTGTTTTCAGATTTTCGAAGGCCATTTGACAATCATTCGACCACAACCAAGGGTGGTCTTTCTTCAACAGCTCTGTCATTGGGGCGGCTCGTCGTGAAAACCCTTCGACGAACCGCCTATAGTAGTTGGCTAGTCCTAAGAAGGACCGCAACTCAGATACGGAAGTAGGAACCTTNCCATTCGGTCTGTTGGGGCTTCCATTTCGCTGGCCTGGTGGTCTGTATGGTTTGCCCCCATTGTTTGGGGCTGGTGTCGCTCTTCTTTGGGATCCTGCTTCGTTCCCACAGTCTACGAGTCTCTCGGCGCAGGCCATTGCGGCAGCTAGGGTTTGGACCCTATTCTCATGTATCTTTGTTTTGGCCCACGGCTGTAGACCATTTATGAAGAAGAACACTTTGTCCTTCTCTGCTGTGCCCCTGATATCCAGCATCAGGGTTGAGAACTGTCTGACGTAGTCCCGTATGTTTCCCGTGTGTTTCAGGGCTACTATTTTCTCCATTGCTATATGCCCTGCATTTTCGGGGAGGAATTGTTCCCTCAACTCTCTCTTGAGGTCCTCCCATGAGTCGATGGTGCACAATCCATCCTCGATGTCTTGCACCTTCGTACGCCACCACAGTTTGGCGTCGTCTATGAGGTACATCGCGGCTACAGTCACCTTCTTGTCGTCGGTACAAGCCGTTGTGGCTTTGAAGTA
>NW_019268560.1:735266-744359 GCF_002738365.1 Cucurbita moschata | reverse complement strand
GTAGGAGCAACTCTTTCTTCGAGCGAGGTCACTCGAAACAACAGTTCTGCGATTGGCAACCCATCCAGGCGGTTGCCCATTGCGTCGACTTGGACGACTTTCTCACTCAGTTCGGTCACCCGTGTTTCCAGGAAACGGAGGGTGTCAGGGACTTCTTTGAGGAACATCATTTCCTCCTCTATTAGCGTAAGCCGTTCGGCTTGTGCTTTGGGTGTCGACTTTGTCGTCGACATGGTCTCGGTCTGTATGACGTTACGGAGCTAACAAAGCTCTGATACCACTTGACACAATCGCGCTTTCGAAGGCAGCGGACTAGCGATTGTGCGGCACTCACTTTCTAGCAACAAGTGAGTTCAGCCTATTTGTTCTTGCGTCGCCTACGGCCAAGCGACGTACGGTCAAGCCTCTAGCCTCGGTTTTAAAAGAAGGTTTTAGAAAACGAAGAGAGAGAGAGATTTTAGAAAGAGAGATTTTAGAAAGAGACGTTATATAAGCAAGCAAGAGAAAGATAACAACGGCTTAGCATATATAACCTTAGGTAGGGAGAAGTTGACGACTAGTCATATCCCCCTATAGTACATTCTGGGCCATTTTAGTTCTGGCAGGCCTAGACATGATATTTTTGAGGTGTCATACGCTTTAGAATTACAAAAGGAAAAACACTAGAATGAAAAGACATGACAAGGGTTTGGCTTGTCATGGGCATGCGGCCATGGGCAACATGCTCTGGACAAGCATGACCGTGACACCGGACACGCGTCGACCCCCGGTTGGAGCAACACAGCTCCAGCGAGGCGATGACACGTGTTGCCTGCAAGCCGGGCCGAACCGCAACCGCGAGTCGAGCCGAGCCGGACCAGTCCGGGCGACCCGTGACTGCACAAAAGCAGGCGCGCGTGACCTCGCACTCCCAGCGCATTGCTGGCGCGTGAGGGCGCGTGGACGGTCCGTTTTGGCCCGATTTCTCTCTGTTTGCCTGATTTTGTCCCGGTTCCAGTTCTAATACTGTTTTTACGTGAATAGGGACCTAATTTAAAGAAATCAGTATTTTTGGACACCTCACGGGCAAAGAAACGCTAGCAAAAAGGCACGCGTCAACCAGGTAAGTCACCACCTGGTATCTAGGAAGAAATACTTGTGGGATTCACTTGGATTGCATGCGTGTTTGTAGTTTAGCTTCAGATTAGCTCTCCATGTAAATTATTACTCAGATTAATTGTTATGATTGTATTAGGTGAATTACATGAGTGTTGTTGTATGCTTTAAGCTTCCGACGTATGTATGCATGCGTTTAATTTATGTTAGAATTGTGTATGTCGTGTTCCAGGTGCTTGATGGACGAATTCGCCCCATTGAGCGCGAACTTCGTGCTCTGGGTGCTTGATGGAGGTCATCGCCCCGTTGAGCCGGTATGACTAGTTTGCATGAATTACATACTATGATGTTAGAAGAAGGTTGCATGCACACTCTGTTATTTGCTAGGGCCCATTTCTATGATAAGCTTAGGGAATTATTGCTAGGAGCGATATGTCGCTCCAGCCAGACTGAATTTTTCCCTAGGAACTTAGCGGTTTACCACGGCAAGAAAGTACCTCGGAGTGTTCATAGATTGCTAGTGTGAGAACGGTATCTATAGCTTCGTGGGAGGACTAAGGGTCCCTGATCAGTCCTTACTGCTCATAGCCATTTCGCATGGGAAATGTGTCCCCACGTCGTACAGCCCATTAGCTACATGGGAACGGGTTGGGCCGCGCCCCCCATTGGGGGACTATATGGGCGTAGGGGTATTCAACACACCCCTAGGCTAGGTACCATGTAGTCCCAGATAGCCATGTAGAGGTAGCACCTCATAGAGAGATACCGACCATATTAGCTTGACGTAAGGAACCTCTAGGCGTTTAATGAAAGGACGATGAACCGGTGAAACCCAAGGGGCAAGCCCCAAGGGACTAAGATTAGAACCAGATGTCCTAGAACCGAATTAGAAACCGTGGGAACCTGTTAAATTAAGATGCGAAGAGAGCCTACAAGTAGGTGGCTTACTGAGTATAATTTTTTCTACTTTTTTTTTTTTGTCAGGTGCCGGTCGAGGTGGAGGAGCGTTCGAGAGCTGTGCGGTCACAGAGAGGGTCGTTCCAGAGTGTTAGTCCCTTGTCAGTCTTTTAGAGTATTTTGCAAATTTTTTTATATTTGTATTTTATTTCCTTTTTGTAAACTTAAATCCTCTTCTGAAATATTTGAAAATTACACTCCCCTTTCTTCTATTTTAATTTTGCGGGATTTTCATCTTTTTATTTTCTTTTCTTTTTGTTTGTTTTCGCTTTCGTCTTTTGGGTCACGGTCCGAGCTTCGAAGCCTCGAAAATCGGGTCGTGACACCTATAGAGATTATCAGATGGCATAGTTCAATGTCATTTAGTATCAGAACTACCAGCCGCATTCAATTCTGCTACCATGCTTACAAAATCAATTATCCATTTTGGTTTATCAAGTGGTGGAATATCTTTGGATCTGCCAAAGATATCTTTCCCGTTCCAATACAAGAATCATTTCATTACTTCCATCAAAATATCTTCAAAACTCCATTCCCATTGACTATGATATATTTTCAAATTCCTGAATCCATTCCAAGATAAAAGAAACTGAAGATCAGGTAAAACAGGTCTTCAAGATAATCAAAATCAAATTGTGGAACAAATACACTTGTACCCAGGCAGATCTCAAAGTAGTGAAGGTTTGGTTATCTGAAAATGACCACCTTTAAGATTGATCTAAATTGAAACCACCTAGTTTGGTTATCTGAAAATGACCACCTTTAAGATTCATCTAAATTGAAACCACCTAGTTTCTCAATTCAAAATGTTAGCCCACGCAACTTACTGATTTCCAAAAACTTCTTGGAGAGGCTGTCATCAGTCCCTTCGACCTCTTCTCTCTCTTCTCTCCCTCTATAGTAGTAGAAGGTACCATCTATGATCAATGATTCATGTTTGGATTTTCAACCACCGTGTCAATAATCTCCATCTACAAAAGACTGAATAATCGTTAAACTATTTGTAAAAAAAAAAAATCCGAAAATTTATCTTGACATGTTTTCCCCTTGTCTTCTTTCCCTGTATCATTTCTTCTTTTCAAATTTGTCTTTATGACAAATTATTTCTTTTTTGATTTCCTATCACCTCTTTTCCAATTTGTCTCCGGTATATTACTTATTCTAAATTATTATTTGTAAAAATCTAATGTATTTTACTTTCTCTAGAATAGATTAATTGTATCTGTTCAAACTCAACCTAATTCTTCTAAACTTGCTTTGCTCCTAGGTTCAACTTCACGGTCCAATTTCAACTACCTTATTTCGTCCATTCATAAAATTAGGCTTAAAGCATATGTCATTCCTAGATTAATTCAAAATAATGCTAATAATATTAAATTGTCTATTATGCTGACTTTTTTTTTTTCCCACTAATTGCATTACACTGAAATAAATTCACTAACCTAATAGAATTTGACCTCCCTTATCCCTTAAAGCAACAAAAATGGAGGAGGTAAAAAAAGATATGTTAATTAATCAAAGGCCTAATTGATCATTGAGTTTGTATTGTAAATATGCAATAATGCATTGTAAAATGAGTTTAGTTCATGTTGGGCTCGATTAGCTACAGTGAAATATGTCCAATAAGCTAATTGGGACCATATTCAATGGGGATGTCAGGCTTATATACACGTACTTTTAGAGTAGGGAGGAATGAATTCTAACGGAAAAAGAGAGGAAGGAAGGTTCTTTTAAGGCGTTGACAAACTAAACTCTTTGATGCATTAAACTATGTGTATATAAGAGATCTATGCTTTATTCTAATTCTTTTTATCATATTTTGGTTTACCCTATGGGTCTATCTTACCCATGTGCTGGCAAACTTGCATTAAAAAAAAACATAGCTTGTAGGCAAGGCATTGAAAACCTCCGCTCTGCTAGCATCTAGGCTGCTTTATGTAGCTATATCCCTTAGGGTTTAGCATCCAGAAAGTCACGCAACAAGCTATCAAACAATCAGCCGTGAGCTCCGGAAAGGAAAGAAAGAACTCCAGCACATGTGTATCCACTCATGTGGTATTTCATTGTACGATAGACCTATTATTTCAAAATAATCAATTTATTAATGACGGGATGAAACTAAGAAATAATCAATCACGTGCGAAATTATAGAAGATCTCCTTTAAGACCAAATATTGATATCTTCTTTTTATAAAGTAACTCGACTTTGATTCTTGAATAATCCACCTCAAGAAATCAATTAGACATGCAGGTTTACAACATTTCATTTGATGGTCCGAGGAAATTTGAAAGCTAAGCTGGTATCACTCAGTTGGTAGAGTAGAGGACTAAAAAACTTCGTTTCAATGGTTTGTTATTAGAATAAATAAAAATCCCTCCCAACAACTCATGAATTAAGAATTCTCGCAACAAGGTCTACTACACCCGTGGCAGCTCCAACACATCGCAATCTTGCAACCCCAGGTGAAAATTTTCCAAGATCTATGGATTGAGTTCGAACTATCTCTAATGCTCGACCACGAACAGCGGCTGTAACTTAAATAGTGGTTATACTCATCTTTTTGGCACTAATTGCATTACAAATGGTTCTAAAACAATTCAAGGCAACTAGTCTAATAATTTTTTCCCATTTGACTATTATAATATAATTGGGCATGTGATGCTTGAGTAAAGAACGGGTACATGAATGAACCGAGACCACACTGACTAAGAGTGATCATGAGGTTATGATGGTTGAGAAAGACTTAAAATGTAAGACCCTAGATTTTAGCTATCTAAAGTCCTACTATCATTTTAATCTAAGCTCATATGCGAAATATAACTCTTAAAACATTCTCATTTAAATAATTTCAAACGTAAACATACTTTATCATTGAAAACATCATCATGGTCTTACCTATTCAACACATAATTCAAAAAATGAAATAACAAAAAACAGTAATGAAATAAATTTAAAACATGAAAAGCATAACTACCCATTCTAACCTAATTCTAGGAAATTAAATATGTTATCTCATATGCATATGCCATGGTCTCTGATTTGCGATGCTACCGTCAACCGTATAGGGGCGCCTTGCCTTTACTTGAAGAATGATGTAGCACACGCCTAAGTATTTCAAAGAATACTCGGTAGCTAACCCCACTACAAGGGGCCGTGAAAAGATGAAAACACATGCAATAATGCTCTAGGGACTTATCATTAAAATATCCTAGGGGTGACCTCCAGTCCGGACTAAATTGGATGTGCATTATTTCCCTACACACGACCCACACGTGCGAGTGTGAAACTCCAGACGGTTCGCACGCCCCTGAACCCATCATAGTTGAACTAGTTGTCCATAGCGACGTCTGGATGTAAAAAGACTCCGGAGAGTCATACTCGACATGATCACCGTCATCATCATAGCGTACACGTCCATACTCGTCATCGTAAAAGGGAAAGTATCCTTATGCTTATGTACATACAGAAATGCATGAGGTCTTTATGGTTTCTCGTCTTTAAAACGTATTTATGACACAACCCTGGTTGCATCCTTATATTACTATTAGTAATATATGTGCATGAACTTTCCATCTTAATATCATAAATAATATTTTGTAAAGGTTGTATCATAGGCCGAATTACCTACATCATGCAATCTAGCATTCACAACATGCATCTTAACTTAATATGGAACATAACATCATATTAAGGAAATAACATCATGTATTATCATATAACTCATACAAATCTCGATCCGAATCTCAAGCATGGGGCATGACAAGAAAAAAAAAATCATTTTCATTTCATTCTAAATCAACAATAAATAGGTGGATATTGAGATATTTAAATCTCTAATTTCTTAATTGAAGATATAATTAAGGTAGCTAACCATTTACAAAAAAAAAAAATAGTAATAAATAAGAAAGTTTAAACTTCCAAGCATAGTTAATTTATGATCGAAAAAGTTATATATTCAAATGTAAAAGGTTTCATTTTGTAGGAGAGTGGCCACAAGTGAAAGAAAATTCTAATAAAAGTTAGAATTTTAATTTTAATATTTGTTTAAAAAAAGTTCTTAATATGCTTAATTTTAATTGGTCACTTAAATTTTCTACGACCACTTCACTATTTGGTGCACTACTAGGCTAGAAGGCAAAGTGGCAGTAATCACAGGTGCGGCCAGCGGAATTTGGGAGTCCACAGCAAAACTCTTCTTTAAGCATGGAGCCAAAGTGGTGCTTGCAGACATCCTCGACGATGTCGGTCACTCTCTTTCCCGCCATCTCTGTTCTTCGTCATCTTCGTTCGTCCACTGCGACGTAACGAAAGAGAAAGACATCGAAAATGCGGTTAACACAGCCATTTTCAATTACGGAAAGTTAGACATCATATTGAACAACGCAGGCTTTTCTAAAACCCTCAAATTCAACATTCTTGAAAATGAATTATCAAACTTTCAAAAGGTAGACAACGTCAACTTACTTGGACTGTTTTTGGGCACCAAACATGCAGCAAGGGTGATGATTCCAGCTCGTCAAGGTAGCATAATCATGATGGCAAGTGGTTGCTCGATCATTGGTGGGATTGGGCCGTATGCGTACATGAGCTCAAAGCATGGCTTGTTGGGATTGATGAAAAATGCAATGGTTCATTTAGGACGATATGGGATAAGGGTTAATTGTGTGTCGCCCCATGTAGTGCCCTTGCAAATGACTAGGGACTTGTTTAAGCTTGAAGATGGCGATGAGTTTCCTAATATTTATTCGCATTTCAAATGTGGAGATATTTTAAGGACAGAAGATATAGCTGAAGGGGCTTTGTATTTAACAAGTGATGCATCGAGATTTGTGAGTGGACATAACTTAATTGTTGATGGAGGCTTCACTGCAGAAAATCAAGGTCTTTGTTCCTACCAATAATTAAGTTGAAACGAAGTTCTTTCCTAAACTTGATTATGGATTATGTTAGTAGTTTTATTTTTGTGGTTTGTGTCTCAATTGCGCTATTCCATATTTCTCATGTTTAACATTATTATAAGAATATAAATTCTAATAATGTAATTTAATTTTTTGCTGTTTAATTTCTAATTCGGTTATGGTCTCAATTTCTAATTTGAGATAGCCTAGGTTTCCTCATTACATAGGAGTAGGGCGTAATGCTATATTAATTGATATGCTCACTTGGGTTGGAGCCTATAAAGTTATGAGATTATAATCACGCCCTAATGGACGACAATGCCCTCATAATGACCTTTAAACTTTCAACAGGATGAAATGTCACTAAAAAAAGGTGTGGTAGCTCTAGAAGCATCCCAAGAATTAAAAACACGTTATTGGAGATGAAATTCCAGGAAGTGTTCCCAAGAGAACGGAAAGTTTTTGTATTCACCATCCACAAGAGGATGTTCGTGAGTAGACACTCGTAGTCGCGGTTCAGTACAGTTATCGCCGAACTACATAGTAATTTAAGTAAGGAAAAGGGACAAGAGGATGTCCAACCGTGAAAATCAGGAATAAGAAACTTTCATGGCCAAAATTTGTTAAGGAAGGGAGAATTTGTAATACTCGAGCCGTAGCGGGATTAAATACCTAATTTTTTTTCAAGCTCAAACTTTTAAGATTTTTATCCTATGAACCGGAAACCGAGCCGAGTCACTGCAGATTCAGAAAAAACAACCGAATCCAACTTAAAAGACTAATCCAACCCAACTCAATCTTTATAATTCAGGTTGGGTTGAACTGGGTTGTTGAGTTGTCGGATTGGATGTATACCTGACAAGTGGATTTGTATGTGAACTGAGTGGTCACTGCCAAAAGTCGATCATTTGGTGGGCGACATTGCTGTTGGTAACTGTTACAAAACACGAACCACTCACTCACTATCTTTCATTTCCTTCATTATCCCACAAATGTCAAAATGATTACTTCGTTCTTGTCTTCTTTTTATAAATAAAATCCCTTTTCTTTTTTGTTTTTTTTTCCTTTTTTGATAATATTTTAGATGTTTAAAATTAATATAGTTTAGTTTATTAACTTCAACAGTTTTTATACATTTTTGTAGTGAAACAATATTCTAGTGAATATTTGATTTGCTTTTATTAATTTACCTTTGAATTTGAACATCATCTACTCATTACCGTTTTCTTTGAATAGCTAAATTTTTTATCAAAATTAGCCAATAGGTTGACAGGACTCGTGTTGGTATATAGAGATAGTGTTCACTCTTAGAATCAATGAGTAAATAACATGACTATATCACAGAGAAATATCATGTCTAGACTATCAAATGCAAAATCTAAATTTTGAGTCGTAGATACGAGTGGTTACATTTTTTAAAAAAGCTACCATCTCAAAAGTTACTTTTATTGATGAGAGATTGAACACGAGGCGAACGTGTAAAATTTTGAGTGAATGGAACCAAGGACTCTTGACTCAGCTATATTGATATTCTGAAGGTTCCTTCTTACATACTCATATTTAAAGCGTTTATTCCATTTTGTATATACTACTTTTTCAAAGACAACAACAAAGTAGAGAAAGAGAGAAGAAGAAGAACAAGAGCAGCCATGGGCGTCTCCTTGCTTCCTGCTGCTGCAAGATGGTAACTCTATTTTCTCTCAAACTTCGATATCTTTTACTTCAAAAAAAATTGTATCTAAGCTTGTTCGATTAACTTTCTAACGGTATAAAAAGCGCTCTTAAAATCTAAGTTAATCCAAACAAATCTTCAATTAGCTCGTTCAAGATCATATTTTCTAAGGCTTCATAGAAGAAATTCACGGTTAAAACTCTAAGAATCAATTAGATATTTTTTTTTTAAGAGATTTGGGCTAAAATATTGTTTTTTATTTAGATCTAAGGAGAGAAATAAATATTTTAAAAGGAATTAAGAAAAGATTAGTGGTTAATTTGGGAAGACAAGAGATTTCTTACATCTAATCAAACTATATGAACAATAATAAGACATTGAAAAGTATAATAATTAAAATAATAAATTAAGGTTAATGAGTTTATGAGTTGAAGGTGGTAGCTGGTGGCAAAAAAAAAAAAAAAAAAAAA
>NW_019268560.1:709059-735059 GCF_002738365.1 Cucurbita moschata | reverse complement strand
GTAGCTGGTGAAAAAAAAAAAAAAAAAAAAAAACATAATCATTATTTTATACAAAAACATTTACATCGAGGTTGGGTAGACTTTGTCTTCGAGATTCACGGGGTGGATCTACCTAAGGCCCTTGTCCACAAACATTGTGAATTATATTGTCCTCACGTTTTTATTGGTTAAATTTAATTTAACCAACCAAAGGTAGAGGTGAAAATGAGATGAATTGGGTACATTAAGAATGATTTATAAAAACTTAGACAAATCCTATAAAAACTAGAAACCCAACTCCTCCCATCACAATTCAAAAACGAATGGTTGGTACCGTGGAAGATGGAAAAGAGGGAGAGAGATGTCATAATTCGATGTTTGATACCTCAAATTTTAGACTGTGATTTGAAAGACAAGACAACCACGGTAAATAAATGAAGGAAAAATACGGTAAAAATTTCTGTCAATTAAAATTATACAACACCATAGTCAAAATCCAAAACAAAAACAACATAAAATAGGTGTCGTTCAATTTATTTACAGATGAGGAATGGGAGTGGGATACAAAATAAATACGAATGACAACCTACAAAATATAGATTAAACTGACGCCGAGAGTGAACACCCTACTATGATATTGTAGCTCTTGAGCACATCTGCAGTTCAACTAGTACCTATGATCACCAGAATAAAAGGGGAAAGGGTGGGGTATAAAATACTCAGTAAGTAATCTATTGGTATGCTCCCATCGCATCCTTAACCTAGTAGGTCACCACGGGCTTTTCTCTAGGCTCCAAGTAGTTAGAATCATATCTAGTGCTATATGAACAACTGGGGAGGTCTCTTAGTATCGAGTTGTTCTCTGGTTTGAATCTTATCCTCTAGGAATTTGTATCGGTTCTACAACATTTGTGTTTTTTGAATTAGGGTACCTTTTTTGCAATGTAGTGAGAGATTGGTGTCTTGGGTTGAGGTGCTATCTTAGAAAGATTTGATGAGACAATATGGTATCGACTAATCTGAACATATGGAACGTTAGTTGACAAACCCTTTTGTTAAGGATAGTTGACCGTTCATTATAAGGCAGATATTTGCCTTACATTACGGCTTATCATATTTGCCCTTTATTGTATTCATTTATTATTCTGTCATTTTATTGCTATTTCCATATTATTTGTAATTTACCATATTTCTGTATTCGGTAAATAATTATAAATAAGAGAACTCTCACCACCATTTAGGTGTGGTGGATTCAGCAAACATTTACATGGTATCAGAGCCCTTTCGGTTTAACAACCCTGACCCTTTCTTCTCTATGGCTTCCGAATCTTCTTATCATCTTCTTCCTTTCAATACTCTAATCCATATGATCACCATCAAACTTTCTTCCTCCAATTATCTTCTTTGGAAAAGCCAACTTCTCCCTCTCCTTGAGAGTCAAGACATGCTGGGCTAGGTTGATGGAACTATGGTTCCACCACCTCGCTTTGAACCAGAAACCTCCTCAACACTCAACCTTAAATATTTGGCATGGAGAGCAGCCGATCAACGACTTCTTTGTCTCCTGCTCTCCTCTCTCACCGAGGAAGCTATGGTTGTTGTTGTTGGTCTCTCTACTGCACGTGATGTTTGGCTTGCGTTGGAAACTACGTTCAGCCATCAGTCGAAAGCTCGTGAACTAAGACTCAAGGATGACTTGCAGTTGATGAAACGTGGCACCAAACTTGTTGCTGAGTATGCCCGTGCCTTCCAACTTCATGCCATTGGCAGACCCGTCGAGGACATTGATAAAGTGCACTGGTTCCTTCGTGGACTCGGCACCGAATTTCAGCTTTTTCTACTGCTCAGATGGCTCTCACCCCTATCCCCTGTTTTGCAGATTTAGTCTCTAAAGCTAAAAGTTTTGAGTTGTTCCAGCGCTCCCTTGAGTCCTCTAACTTCACTCCTACAGCATTCACAGCCACTAATCGTGGTCGCACCCATGGAAGCCACCCTGCTTCCTTTACCAACCAGCGAGGTCGTTTTTATTCTCACAAAAACAACTCTTCTAATCGAGGACGAACCCACTCAAGTCAGGGTCGTCGACCACCTCACTGCCAAATATGCCGCAAAGAGGGCCATTATGCTGACCGCTGCAACCAACGGTATGTTCAACCTGATTCTTCTCATGCTCACCTTGCTGAAGCCTTTAACACGTCATGTTCTATTGTTGGACCCGATGCTGCTGATTGGTTTCTAGACACTGGAGCTTCGGCCTCATATGACTGTCGACCCATCTATTCTGGATTAGTATAAAAATTACACGGGTAAGAACTCTGTGATCGTAGGAAACGGTGCATCCCTACGAAAATACTTCCTGCTTATACTGAGCTTAATTACCCACACTGGTACTCTTTCTCCTGTTCCAAATATTCACTTATTAGATGTCTTGGTTGTCCCTCACCTCACTAAAAATCTTCTTTCCATAAGTAAATTAACGTCTGATTTTCCTCTCTCCGTTACATTTACTAATAATCTTATTACTATCCAGAATCGTCAAATAGGAAAGGTGGTGGCAACCGGTAAAAGAGATGGAGGACTATATGTGCTGGAGCGCGGCAACTCTGCTTTTATTTCAGCCCTTAGAAACAAATCTTTACGTGCTTCATATGACTTATGGCATGCTCGTCTGGGTCATGTGAATCATTCTATTATTTCTTTTTTAAATAGAAAAGGTCATCTTTCTCTTGCGTCGTTATTGCCTTCTCCATCATTATGTAATACTTGTCAGCTTGCGAAAAGTCATCGATTGCCTTATTCCCGCAATGAACGTAGGTCGTCTCATGTGTTAGATCTTATTCATTGTGATCTTTGGGGTCCTTCTCCCGTCAAATCAAATTCAGGTTTTCTTTATTATGTTATTTTTATTGATGATTATTCTCAATTCACTTGGCTTTACGCTTTAAAATTTAAATCTGATTTTTTTGATATTTTTCTTCAATTTCAAAAATTTGTGGAAAATCAATATTCTTCTCGTATCAAGGTATTTCAAAGAAATGGTGGTACCGAATTTACTAGTTCTTGTTTCAAAACTCATTTACGTAATTCTGGCATCCACCATCAACTCTCTTATCCATATACACCTGCTCAAAATGGTCGTGCTGAGAGAAAACATCGTCATGTGACTGAGATTGGCTTGGCCCTTCTCTTTCACTCTCATCTTTCTCCTCGTTTTTGGGTTGACGCCTTCAGCACTGCAGCTTATATTATCAACCGGTTGCCTACTCCACTTCTTGGAGGTAAGTCACCCTTTGAACTCCTTTATGGCTACACTCCACATTATGACAATTTTCATCCCTTTGGTTGTCATGTTTATCCTTATTTGCGTGATTATATGCCTAACAAGCTTTCTCCCCGCAGCATTCCTTGTATTTTTTTGGGTTATAGTCCTGCTCATAAAGGGTTCCGCTGTCTTGATCCCGCCACCACTAAGCTATATATCACCTGTCATGCTCAATTTGATGAAACTCACTTTCCTGCTATCCCTAGCTCCCAGGCCCAACCTCTTTCCTCTATTCATATTTCAAATTTCTTGGATCCACATCTTCATCATATTGATTCATCCCCCCTACCACTTCATCATCGCACATTCCTCGATCCAGTTCATCCCCATATGATATTTGTTCTAACCTTGTAGATGAGTCTGTGCAAGTTGATACTTCTCTTGCAGGTTTTACTTTGCCACCCTCGACTTCTAATTCAACCTCTATTGAACCTACTGTTGATTTCTCTTCTTTGGGCACTCATCTTATGATCACACGAGCAAAAGCTGGTATATTCAAGACTCGTCATCCAGCAAATCTTGGTATTTTGGGCTCATCTAGACTTCTTTCTACTCTTCTTGCATCCACTGAGCCAAAAGGATTTATATCTGCGGCTAAGAATCCTGCTTGGGTGGCTGCCATGGATGAAGAAATTCGAGCGTTACAACAAAATGATACTTGGACTTTGGCTCCTCGCCCTGCCAACACCAACATCGTGGGCTCTAAATGGGTGTTTCGTATTAAATATTTACCTGATGAATTCGTCGAGCGTTTCAAGGCTCTTCTTGTTGCCGAAGGTTATACTCAGGTTCCTGGTCTTGACTACACTGACACTTTCAGTCCGGTTGTCAAAGCTACCACTGTCCGTGTTGTGCTTTCTATTGCAGTCACAAATAAATGATCTCTTCGACAACTTGATGTCAAGAATACTTTTCTCAATGGAACTCTTATTGAATGTGTTCATATGGAACAACCTCCTGGGTATATTGATCATTGATTTCCCACTCATGTTTGTCTATTAAAGAAAGTCCTTTATGGCTTAAAGCAAGCTCCTTATGCTTGGTTTCAGCGTTTTAGCTCATTTCTTCTCACAATTGGGTTTTCTTGCAGTCGCGCTGACACGTCCCTTTTTGTCTTTCATCAGCAATCTAACCTTATCTATTTGCTTCTTTATGTTGATGACATTATTGTTACCGGCAACAACTCATCTCTTATTGACAGCTTTACTCACAAGCTTCATTCTGAGTTTGCTACCAAATATTTGGGTTCTCTCAGTTACTTTCTTGGTCTTGAAGCTTCACCACACTCCTGATGGTCTCTTTATTAGTCAGTTAAAATATGCTCGAGATATTCTTACTCGTGCTCAGTTGCTCGATAGCAAACCAGTTCACACTCCCATGGTTGTTTCTCAACACCTGACTGCTGATGGTTCTTCTTTCTCTAATCCTACTCTCTACAGATCTCTTGTTAGCGCCCTTCAGTACTTGACTATTACGCGTCCAGATATTGCCTATGCTGTCAATTCTGTCAGTCAATTCTTACATGCCCCTACTGCAGATCACTTTCTTGCTGTCAAACGTATTCTTCGCTATGCCAAAGGAACACTCCACTTTGGTCTTACCTTTCGTCCATCCACTATTCCTAGTACGCTAGTCGCTTATTCAGATGCTGATTGGGCTGGTTGTCCCGATACTCGTCGTTCTACATCCAGCTATTCTATTTATCTTGGTAACAATCTCGTTTCTTCGAGTGCCAAAAAGCAACCTACTGTCTCACGCTTCAGCTGTGAATTTGAGTATCGTGCTCTTGCCACAACTGCTGCTGAACTTCTTTGGGTTACGCATCTTTTGCATGACCTCAAGGTCCCTATTTTACAGCAGCCCTTACTCTTATGTGACAACAAAAGTGCTATTTTTTTTAGCTCTAATCCCGTTTCTCACAAGCGGGTCAAACATGTTGAACTAGATTATCATTTCCTTCAAGAACTTGTTATCGCTGGCAAACTTCGCATACAATATGTACCCTCTCATCTCCAAGTTGCTGACATCTTCACAAAACGTATTTCTCGACCTCTTTTTGAATTTTTCAGATCCAAGCTTCACGTTCGTTCAAATCCGACGCTCAACTTGTGGGAGGGGGGTGTTAAGGATAGTTGACCGTTCATTATAAGGCAAATATCTACATTACGGCTTACATATTTGCCCTTTTATTAAAGGCAAATATATTGTATTCAATTATTATTCTTTTCTTTTATTGCTATTTTCATATTATTTGTAATTTACTATATTTCTGTATTCTGTAAATAATTATAAATAAGAGAACTCTCACCACCATTTAGGTGTGGTGGATTCAGCAAACATTTACACCTTGATAACTCTTAGATTTGAGGGAAGCAACCTATGTGGTCTCGTGCTCCCTTCTCAAAAACAGGTTTACAACTCAATGGCCCTATTCAAGCGACCCATGACTATTTCACACGCATTACACTAACCGATCTATGCCTCGCTTGATAGTACTAGTACTAAAGGGGAAAGGGCAGTGGAGACTATGATGACACAGTTCCTACTGCTTATAGCTTAGAGTGCTACCTTAGTCATTCTTGAATATCGTGGAGGTTTACTAAGGTTCTTAGGGGCATTTAGGCAGTTTAAATCTCGTCTCTTGTTTATAGCAAGCGTAGGATTTTCTCCTCAAGCTAATCCATTCTTTGGATGTACACAAGTCTAGACCTCTGATCGCTGCTCACGGTTTTAGGGTGCTTGGTCTAATAGAAATGTATTGACCTAGGTCGACACAAAATCGCTCTATCTCTTGTCCTTAGTCTTAACTTGGTTCTCTTGTATATGCTTTGCTAAGAAGATTATCCTATCGATCACCTAGAGCATGGTATACATAATCTAAATATTCATGTAAGCTAATTAAAGAGATAGTCCTATAAATCACCTAAAACATGGAAAACATAAACTAAAACACTCATGCAAATCCAACCGGAACATAACATCCATCAATCACCCAAGCACAGTTCACATTAGTCCATCCTTCTTTCTACGCAGCAAAAAGCATATTAACCAACATTCATCACAAAACTCATCTTAGTGCATTTTGGTAATTTCATATATTTTACTTAGCTTACTTGTCCAAATTGCCCAACTCAAAACCTAGTCGTGCATAACTGCTTTCTAGCTATGTAGAAAGTATAAAAACAACATGCTTCTCAAAATTTCATTTAGAGACCAACGATGATTATTCATAACCTACGTCCAATGCATTATCTTCCAAAATTTCTCGTCTGAAGTCCTAAACATCCATATTCTAATCACCTATGGTAAGGAATGCTTGCATACTAGCACGTTTTAGCAATCCCTATAAATGCTTTTTTTGAGCTTGCTTATCTGGTTGTTGGAAGCTTCAAATTTCTTGAAAATTTTACTAGTAGGTCCTTGTTCAAGTAAAATCAAAGTTAATATCAAAATCATGACGAAAAATGAAGAAATGGAAGCCGAACTTGCTAAAAAGGACTCACGTGCGCCTTTCACGTGCATCCATGCACCCTTGGTGCAACCTATGTTTCGTGTTAATTTAGCCTTTACACCACTATTAGGGCAATAGGAAGATTCTTCAGATCTAAACTACTATTATGAGTTTTGGGGCACCCTTGGATGTCTTAGTCCCTTAGGGACTCCCTAAAGGATATGGCATCAATCATGTTCTCTAATTTGTAGGTCCTAAATCTATAGTCAGACTGCTTATTTCCTAACGTATATTCATATTTATCATTTTCTAGGCTCGAGATTCTAGAAATAACACCTCTTGACCAACTAGGCTTAGGGTCAAGGAGTAGTCGTTGGAGTTGCATAAGTAGCCTACATAAACTTTCTGACCAATCTTGAAAAGTTTGTGTATAAAAGAATTAAATGGTAGGTCCCGAGGTTGTAGATGCAATCAGCAGAACTAGCTCGAGATTTATAAGCTACAACATGCATAATTCTAGATATAAGTTCATACCTACACATTCATGCAATTCTAAGTCGACCCTATAGATAATTTCACGCATTAAATTCAAAACGACTACTTTCCCATATCCAAATTTTTTAAAATTCCTTGAGTTAATTTTTTTCTCTCTCAAATTCTTACGTTTATCTTGGGAACTTTTTCCTTCTTCCATTTTTGAATTTCTTTCTTAAAGCTCTAAAATTTAAGTAACTTAGAAAAAGAAAAGAAAAAAAGAAAGGTTAGATTTTTATTCGTAGCGGTGTATCCGCCATTATGCATATACTATTGAGGTAATATATATACTTGTACAAATTTATGTTCTAGATAATCCTAATGGTCTCTTTTATCATGTCTCCTCTTTTGCATCACCAAGCTCGTAGATAATCTTTATCACATGCATATAATCTATTGTTTGGGGAGAGAGTCAGTACAAACGTACTCAATAAGTAGTTCCCGTATACAACATACATTACAATATCATGCTACTACCTATATATATATATAATGCTAGTATCATTCATAATACTTTTGTCATGCATACACATCTATATTGAAAACAACTCTTTATAGGAAATACTCGCATTTTTTATCAAAATGAATCGAGAAGAGATTACAATACGCTTTGTAGACTACTACTAGACTTTGCTTTACTTGGGCTTGCTTGAATTTCTTGGGGTGACAACCTTAGTAGGCTGGAGGAGTATTTATAGGAGAGGCTAGACAATTGATTCCCAAAGTGCTTACATGCAATTATTGGGATTGATCCTATTGGACTACTGATGATATTTTAACGTCCCTTTGCACTAATCTTCATTCGCCACACCATGTTGAGCTGATAGCGAAAGCCCGTATGTTTGCAAGTTCGGCCCTTCTATAGACAAGTCCGCCTTGGTCATCCGTATTCTTCCTTCATGACTTTGCCTCTAATAAAATGGCAGCCCCTACATACTTTTTTCTACCACGAAATATCAAATTTTCTACTAGACGAGTCGTAGATTTGTTGTCACAATAAAGTGGTATTGGATAGTCAATTTTTTGGTGCAAATTCTCCATTAAGAGTTTCAGCCACGTAATTTCTTGAGTTGCTCCAATCGCTGCTCTATACGTCGCTTTTGTAGTTGACAATGATACTATTGATTGCCTTTTGCTACACAAAGAAATTGTTCTCGAACCGAGCTGAACACATACTCGGAGTTTGATCTTTGGATATTGTAATATCTTGCATAGTCAACATCACAATTTCCAACTTGTTTCAAGGCTTGGATTGGTTTGTACAAATGACCATAGCCGATTGTAACTTTAACATATCGCAGGATCTATCAAGCTGAACTCAAATGAGGCTTCTTCAAACTTTGCATATACTGACTCATGACTCCAATTGCATTCTCAAATTTCTTCGGTTGATTCATGTACTTTCAGTCCAACTCAACGTGCAAAAAAACATTCTTCATATCAATCTGCCATAATTTTCAATCTTTACTTACCGCAAGTGCAGGAGGAACCTATACAATGTGATCTTTGCCACTAGACTAAACATTTCATCATAGTCTAGTCCATATTGTTGAGAGAACCCTTGAGTTATCGTCCAAGCCTTGTATCTCTAGATTGATCCCTCTAAGAGACAAATTATTTCGTAAACTCACTTGCAAGAGATGGATTTAATATCATTTGGTCTTAGCACTAGTTCCCAAGTTTGATTTTGTTCTATGGCTATAGTTTCTTCCTTCATTTCCTGCTGTCAAGCCGTATTTTGTGATGCTTGTTCATACCTCTCTAGCTTTGTAACTTCATCTTTTAAAATAGCTGCATTGACATACTTTGGGTTTGGATTTTGGATTCTTTCTAACCATCTAAGTTGTTGAGGTGCCATTTCCTTTTCACTAGGTTCGCTTGGTTGAGTCACTTTTTGCTCACCAACTTCAGTGTCACTTGGATTTTAAGGCGCATTAGCACTTAACCAAATAGCCCCCCCCCCCAGTCTTCTGTGGAAGAATTTCTTCAATATCTCAGTCGGGTAACTTCCTTCTCCCAGGACCACCCTACTTCCATTACGTCACTCTGATAGTCAGTCATGTGGTTTGAGCATCTTGAATCAATGATCCAGTCATTCTCGTAATCAATATGCTCTTTCATCATCACCATGAGTGCTAGCAAGTCTTCTTCTATGGTGCATAGTACCACTGTATCCCGTTCATCTTCCATCTCCTTTTTGGATGTTGCTGCATTGCTTTCAACAGACGTTTTCTTGGACTAACAATATTTGGACATGTGACTATTCTTTCCACAATTGTAGCAAATACCTTCAAATCTCTTCCCTTGAGAACTCTTGTTGTCGTCCTTGTACAGCAATAAAGAAACTTCTATATTCTAGTTGTAATCCGTGGATAATGATCATTTTCATTTGATCCTATCCAATGACATTGTGAGATTGATAACATTTTGTTTTGTAGAAGTTGTAGAATCGTATCATTCTTCTTTGAGAACAACTTCATGAATGTGTTTCATGCCTCTTTCAGTGTCTTATCTTCCCAAAAGTGCTCTAACATCTCTTCTTCTATTGTGGTCTTCAATGAAAACATCGCTTTGCCTTCTTTGATTTTCCATTTGCACAAAGGCACCATTAGGATTCTATTCTGGTGACGTAGTTCCATTCTCGCCAACGTTCTCCCAAAGGTCCTATCCTTGTAAGTAGGACATCATGCATGTTGCCCACTTGTTGTAGTTATTACTGTCGATTTTCTTAATTCCTCCAACAATTTTGAAATCACTCATCGTATTGGCAATACCTTAGTAATACCAAACAAACCTTTTCGATACAAAAGTTGACGAGGCAATGACTAAACGATACAAAGAAACTCACACATTACTAATCTTAAGAAATCTTTTCTGATGTCGAAGATAAAATAGAGCTGCCACCATAGAGCATACAAAGAATTCCAAGAGATCAGACAACCTACGCCAACCTTGCTCTAATAGGAGATGGTTGAATACAACTCTTGTGAGAAACACTTGAACTCTTTATTAAGACCAATCGAAAAAAGATTACAAGACACTTTATAGAATACTACTACACTTTACTTGATTTACTACTGCACTTTACTTGATTTTTTGGATTTCTTGGGATGAAAATGTTAGTAGGGTGATTCTTGGGATGAAAACCTTAGTAAGGTGAATGAGTATTTATAGGAGAGCTTAGACAATTTAATCCTAAAATATCTAATTATTTATTCCTAAAATATTTAAATCATTTTACTAAAGTACGTAGACAATAGGCTTGTACAATTATTGGGTTTGACCTTGTTGGGCTAATGATGATATTTTAATAATGTACTCACTCAATCTCTAACAAGTATTATTTTTCAAACATTACTCGAGTCCTAACATATCTTTTCAACCTCTTTCCAAGTTCTTATCAATCGTTTTTCCATATTCGAGACTTACTCTTTCAAGATACATTGACCCTTGACTAATGTTTCTATACAAATATCAACACTTGACCCTTCGACCATTTATACCAAGAACTCAATTAGTGAGCAACATATTGGCCCTTGAACATTTATACCAAAGACCTCAATACTTGCTTCAAGATTCATTATATCGACCCATAACCATTTATTCAATATTGGCGTATCACCCCAACCATTTATACTTGAGGCCTCAATACCCAAAAGAACACACCAACCCTTAACTAGTTACATGAGGCCCTAATATTTAGTTATTTTCCTTGGAATAATGTCGGCTCACGACCATTTGTATATGAGGCTCTAACATTCTTTACTTTAAATATTCGTACACTTGCAACTAAGATCAAATATCTCCGAACATAAATTCAAAGATAAAAATATTACTAAAGTATTCGAACATTGAAACATTTGCATGGCCTCCTCAGCAAACACGGTCAATTGTGCATCAACTCTTTTCCTTTACCGAAAAAAAAACATATGATAAGTGTTAAAAAAAACTTAGTAAGTGACTTCACCGTTAGAGTTAAGGAAATGCATTTATATACAATATGTCTCATAGTGGTGGGACCTAACTTTTTATGATTGTTCATTAGTCTCTACTTTCTATTCTTAATAGGGTTAGATGAGAGTGATTCTATATACACAATTCATGTACTAGCACATAAACCCATTAGATGGGTTTGTTAACATACACCATAGGCTTGACTATGAGCTCGTGCACACTCATGCGGCCGATAACTAACAAAAAGGAAAGGAACACTAATAAATGTCATGGTGTACGCATCCGTACAAAACATGTTAGAGAAGTAATTCATGATCATATGACATACAATATCCATGAGGTCCCACATTAAATCATGGTCAATAAGAGGATACACAAATACTTTCATGCTTGTCAAGACGTAAATTCCTTAGGAGATGTACATCCATTTGCATGATATTTCATTCATGCTTATCATACATGATATATCATGGTATCTCTCTAGGCATAAACATAGTCCCATCAACATAACAATCATTATCAGATATAAAAGGAATTACATGCATCACATAATTCATTTAGATATCCTTACTTAAATAATAATATGTAAATAGAACCATAAGTGATGTGTTATTCATGCATCAAACAACTGCATCCAACCTACCTCGTAGGTGTTCCAATTGTCAAACTCAACCTGGTGCTCCTTAGCTTGATTTGTTCCTAGATTCAACTTCATGTCGTCCAATTTCACCTATGATGTTTGATCCATTCAAAAAATTAGGCTTAGAGCGTAACCATAGAGCCATTATCACTTAACTATTCCAAGATTAATTCTAAATAATGCTAAAAAATTTAAATCGTCTAAAATGGTGGTTATGATGACCTTTTCCGACACTAATTGTACTAGAAATGGTTCTGAAACGATTCAAAAGGGTAAAACGAGGCAAGCCGAGCCAAGGCAACTTATCGAAAATTCTTTTTCCATTTGACTATTATAATATATGTGGGATGCGACGCTCGATTGAAAGATGGGTACATGAATGAACCAAGACCACATCTGAATGAGAGTGATCATGAGATTATAATGGTTGAAAAATATTTAAAAAAAATTAAAGTTACTACTTATATTAACAAAGTGCACTTTCTTTTTAAGTAACTCAACCATAAAAACTTCAAAGTTAAGCATAGTTTTCTTATAGCGATTCTATATTATGTGACCTCCATGAAATTTTTCTATGTGAGTGATAACAAATAATGTTAAAAGAACCTAGGATGATTTGTGGAGATGGTAGTCATCACTCTTGGTAACATGGTAATGTTTGTATGCAAGAGAATTTCTAGGTTGTTGGGTATCGAATCTAGACTCCAATTCTAAGCATGGGACATTGCATAAAAAAATGTCATGTTCATTTCATTTTAACTCAGACAACGAATAAGCTAATATTGAAATGTTTAAATCTAGTTTCTTAATTAATGATATATATACCTTAGTCGCTAACCATTTTTGAAAAATAGTAATAAATAAGCCGGTTTAAAAATTCAAATAAAAGTTAGAATTTTAATTTTAATATTTGTTTAAAAAAGTTCTTAATATGCTTAATTTTAATCGGTCACTTGAATATCTACGACCACTTCACTATTTGGTGCACTACTAGGCTAGAAGGCAAAGTGGCAGTAATCACAGGTGCGGCCAGCGGAATTTGGGAGTCCACAGCAAAACTCTTCTTTAAGCATGGAGCCAAAGTGGTGCTTGCAGACATCCTACACGATGTCGGTCACTCTCTTTCCCGCCATCTCTGTTCTTCGTCATCTTCATTCGTCCACTGCGATGTAACGAAAGAGAAAGAGATTGAAGATGCGGTTAACACAGCTATTTCTAAGTATGGAAAGTTAGACATCATGTTGAACAGCGCAGGCATTTCTAGAACTCTAAAATTCAACATTCTTGAAAACGAATTATCAAAGTTGAAGCCAGAAGATATAGCCGAAGCTGCTTTGTATTTAGCAAGTGATGCATCGAGATTTGTGAGTGGACATAACTTAATTGTTGATGGAGGCTTCACCGCAACAAACCAAGGTCTTTATTCCTACCAATAATAAAGTTGAAACGAAGAACTACTTGTTTCAGACTTCAAGTTCTTTCCTAAACTTGATCATGAATTATGTCCTAATTTTATTTGTGTGGTTTTTGTCTCAATTGAGCTATGTCATATTTCTCAGGTTTAACATTATTATAAGAATATGAATTCTAATAATGCAATTTAATTTTTCGCTGCTTAATCTCTAATTTGGTTATTGTCTCAATCTCTAACTTGAGATAGCTTAGGTTTCCTCATTACGTAGAAGTACCGCCTAATGCTATATTAATTGATATGCTCACTTGAGTTGGAGCCTATAAAGTTATGAGATTGTAATCACGCCCTAATGGACGACAATGTCCTCATAATGACCTTTAAACCTTCGACAGGATGAAATGTCACTAAAAAAAAGGTGGGTAGCTCTAGAAGCATCCCAAGAATTAAAAACACGTTATTGGACATGAAATTCGAGGAAGTGTTCCCAAGAGAATGATAAGTTTTGGTAGACTTCACCATCCACAAGAGGATGTTCGTGAGTGGACACCTGTAGTCGCAGTTCAGTACAGTTATCACCGAACAACGTAGTAATTTAAGGAAAAGGGACAAGAGGATGTCCAACCGTGAAAATCAAGAGTAAAAAACTTTCATGGCCAAAATTTGTTAAGGAAGGGAGAATTTGTAATACTCGAGCCATAGCGGGATTAAATACCTAATTTTTTTTTCAAGCTCAAACTTTTGGGATTTTTATCTTATGAACCAGAAACCGAACCGAGTCACTTCGGGTTCAGAAAAAACAACTCAACCCAACCCAACCCTTACAATTCGGATTGGGTTGATCCAAGTTGTTGAGTTGTTGGATTGGATGTAATCACGAGTGGATTGGTATGTGAACTGAGTCGTCACTGCCAAAAGTCGAATTTGGTGGGCGACATTGCTGTTAGTAACTGTTGCAAAACATGAACCACTCACTCACACACTACCTTTCATTTCCTTCATTGTCCCACAAATGTCAAAATGATTACTTTGTTCTTGTCTTCTTTTTATAAATAAAATCCCTTTTCTTTTTTGTTTTTTTTTTTTTTCCTTTTTTGAAAATATTTTAGATGTTTAAAATTAATATAGTTTAGTTTATTAACTTCAATAGTTTTTATACATTTTTATAGTGAAACAATATCCTAGTAAATATTTTATTTGCTTTCATTAATTTACCTTTGAATTCGAACCTCATCTACTCAATACTGTCTTCTTTAAATAGCTAAATTTTTTATCGAAATTAGTCAATATGTTGACTGAACTCTAGTTGGTACGTGGAGATAGTATTCACTCTTAGAATCAATGAGTAAATAACACGAGCATGTCACATAGAAATGTCATGTCTAAACTATCAAATACAAAATCCAAATTTTGAGTCGTAGACACGGGTGGTTACATTTTTTTAAAAAGTTACCATCTCAAAAACTACTTTTATTGATGAGAGATTGACCACGAGGCGAACGTGTAAAATTTTGAGTGGATGGAACCAAGGACTCTTGACTCAGCTATATTTTGAAGGTTCCTTCTTACATACTCATATTTAAAGCGTTTGTTCCATTTTGTCTATACTACTTCAAAGACAACAACAAAGCAAAGAGAGAGAAGAAGAACAACAGCAAGAGCAGCCATGGGCATCTCCTTGCTTCCTGTTGCTGCAAGAAGGTAACTCTATTTTCTCTCAAGAACTTTGATATCTTTTACTTTTACAAATTATAAAAAAAAACTAAGTTTTAGGTTGATTGTATCTAAGCCTGTTCGATTAACTTTCTAACCGTTTAAAAAGTACTCTTAAAATCTAAGTTAATCCAAATAAATCTTCAATTAACTCACTCGAGATCATATTTTCTAAGGCTTCATCGAAGAAATTTACGGTTAAAACCCTAAGAATCAATTAGATATTGTTTTTTTAAGAGATTTGGGCTAAAATATTAGTTTTTTATTTAGATTTAAGGAGAGAAATAAATATTTTAAAAGGAATTAAGAAAAGATTAGTGGTTAATTTGGGAAGACGAGATTTTAGAACATCTAATCAAACTATATGAACAATAATAAGACATTGAAAAGTATAATAATTAAAATAATAAATTAAGGTTAATGAGTTTATGAATTGAAGGTGGTAGCTAGTGGCAAAAACGAGAACCACCAAAAAAAAAAAAAACATAATCATTATTTTATACAAAAACATTTACATCATGTTGAGGTTGGGTAGACTTTGTCTTCGAGATTCACGGGGTGGATCTACCAAAGGCCCTTGTCCACAAACATTGTGAATTATATTGTCCTCACGTTTTTATTGGTTAAATTTAATTTAACCAACCAAAGGTTGAGGTGAAAATGAGATGGGTTGGCTATATTAAGAATGATTTATAAAAACTTAGATCTAACAAAACAAATCCTATAAAAACTAGAAACCCAACTCCTCTCATCACAATCCAAAAACAACAAATGGTGGTATCCTGGAAGATGGAAAGGAGAAAGAGAGATGTCATAACTCCATGTTTGATACTTAGAATTTTAGACTGTGATTTGAAAGACAAGACAATCACGGTAAATAAATAAATACAAAATACGGTAAAAATTTCTGTCAATTAAAATGGAAGTGGGATACAAAATGAACACAAATGACAACGCACAAAATACAGATTAAACTAACGCCCATAGTGGACACCCTACTATAATAACGTAGCTCCTAAAGCATACCTCCAGTTCAACCAGTACTTGTGATCACCTGAACAAAAGGAGAAAGGGTGGGGTACAAAATATTCAGATCACCTGAATAAAAGGAGAAAGGGTGGGGTATTCAGATCACCTGAATAAAAGGAGAAAGGGTGGGGTATAAAATACTCAGTACGTAATCTATTGGTATTCTCTCATCGCTCCTTAATCTAATAGGTCACCATAGGCTTTTCCCTAAGGTCCAAGTAGTTAAAGTCATATCTACTGCTATATGAATAACTGGAGAGGTCTCTTAGTATTGAGTTGTTCTCTGGTCTGAATCTTATCCTCTAGGAATTTGTACGGGTTCTACAACATTTGTGTTTTTTGAATTAAGGTACCTTTTTTGCAATGTAGTGAGAGATTGTTGTCTTGGGTTGAGGTACTATCTCAGAAAGATTTGATGAGACGATATGGTGTCTACTAATCTGAACACATGGAACGTTAATTAATAGACCCTTGATAACTCTTAAATTTGAGGGGACCAACTCCCTATGTGTTGGCCAGCTACTGGGTCAACCTATGTGGTCTCGTGCTCCCTTCTCAAAAACAGGTTTACAACTCAATGGCCCTATTCAAGAGACCCATGACTATTTCACACGCATTACACTAGCCGATCTATGCCTCGCTTGATAGTACTAGTACTAAAGGGGAAAGGGCAGTGGAGACTATGATGACACGGTTCCTACTGCTTATAGCTTGGAGTGCTACCTTAGTCATTCTTGAATATCGTGGAGGTTTACAAAGGTTCTTAGGGGCATTTAGGCAGTTTAAATCTCGTCTCTTGTTTATAGCAAGCGTAGGATTTTCTCCTCAAGCTAATCCATTCTTTGTATGTACACAAGTCTAGACCTTTGATCGCTGCTCACGATTTTAGGGTACTTGGTCTAATAGAAATGTATTGACCTAGGTCGACACAAAATCGCTCTATCTCTTGTGCCTTAGTCTTAACTTGGTTCTCTTGCTAGGAAGATTATCCTATCGATCACCTAGAGCATGGTATACATAATCTAAATATTCATGTAAGCTAATTAAAGAGATAGTCCTATAAATCACCTAAAACATGGAAAACATAAACTAAAACGCTCATGCAAATCCAACCGGAACATAACATCCATCAATCATCCAAGCACAGTTCACATTAGTCCATCCTTCTCTCTACAAGCACAGTTCACATTAGTCCATCCTTCTTTCTACGCAGCAAAAAGCATATTAACCAACATTCATCACAAAACTCATCTTAGTGCATTTTGGTAATTTCATATATTTTACTTAGCTTACTTGTCCAAATTGCCCAACTCAAAACCTAGTCGTGCATAACTGCTTTCTAGCTATGTAGAAAGTATAAAAACAACATGCTTCTCAAAATTTCATTTAGAGACCAACGATGATTATTCATAACCTACGTCCAATGCATTATCTTCCAAAATTTCTCGTCTGAAGTCCTAAACATCCATATTCTAATCACCTATGGTAAGGAATGCTCGCATACTAGCACGTTTTAGCAATCCCTATAAATGCTTTTTTTGAGCTTGCTTATCTGGTTGTTGGAAGCTTCAAATTTCTTGAAAATTTTACTAGTAGGTCCTTGTTCAAGTAAAATCAAAGTCAATACCAAAATCATGACGAAAAATGAAGAAATGGAAGCCGAACTTGCTAAAAAGGACTCACGTGCGCCTTTCACGTGCATCCATGCACCCTTGGTGCAACCTATGTTTCGTGTTAATTTAGCCTTTACACCACTATTAGGGCAATAGGAAGATTCTTCAGATCTAAACTACTATTATGAGTTTTGGGGCACCCTTGGATGTCTTAGTCCCTTAGGGACTCCCTAAAGGATATGGCATCAATCATGTTCTCTAATTTGTAGGTCCTAAATCTATAGTCAGACTGCTTATTTCCTAACATATATTCATATTTATCGTTTTCTAGGCTCGAGATTCTAGAAATAACACCTCTTGACCAACTAGGCTTAGGGTCAAGGAGTAGTCGTTGGAGTTGCATAAGTAGCCTACATAAACTTTCTGACCAATCTTGAAAAGTTTGTGTATAAAAGAATTAAATGGTAGGTCCCGAGGTTGTAGATGCAATCAGCAGAACTAGCTCGAGATTTATAGGCTACAACATGCATAATTCTAGATATAAGTTCATACCTACATATTCATACAATTCTAAGTCGATCCTATAGATAAATTCACGCATTAAATTCAAAAGGACTACTTTCCCATTTCCAAATTTTTTAAAATTCCTTGAGTTAATTTTTTTCTCTCTCAAATTTTTACGTTTATCTTGGGAACTTTTTCCTTCTTCCATTTTTGAATTTCTTCCATTGCATCACTCTAATAGTCAGTTATGTGGTTTGAACATCCTCAATCAATGATCTAATCATTCTCGTAATCAATATAATCTTTCATCATCATCATGAGTGCTAGCACATCTTTTTCTATGGTGCATAGTACCACTGTATCCCATTCACTTTCTATCTCCTTTTTGGATGCTGCCACATTGCTTTCAACAGACGTTTTCTTGGACTAACAATCTTTGGACATGTGGCTATTCTTTCCACAATGGTAGCAAATACCTTCAAATCTCTTCCCTTGAGAACTCTTGTTGTCGTCCTTGTACAACAATAAAGAAACTTCTATATTCTAGTCGTAATTCATGGATAATGATCATTTTCATTCAATCCTATCCAATGACATTGTGAGATTGATAACATTTTGTTCTGTAGAAGTTGTAGAATCGTATCGTTCTTCTTTGAGAACAACTTCATGAATGTGTTTCATGCCTCTTTCAGTGTCTTATCATCCCAAATATGTTCTAACCTCTCTTCTTCTATTGTGGTCTTCAAGGAAAACATCGCTTTGCCTACTTTGATTTTCCATTTCCACAAAGGCACCATTAGGGTTCTCCTCTGGTGACGTAGTTTCACTCCCGCCAACGTCCTCCCAAACGTTCTATCCTTGTAAGTAGGACATCATGCATGTTGCCCACTTGTTGTAGTTATTACTGTTGATTTTCTTAATTCCTCCAACAATTTGGAAATCACCCGTCGTGTTGGCAATATACGTTAGTAATACCAAACAAACCTTTTCGATACAAATGTTGCAGAGGCAATGACTAATCACGACACAAAACTCACACACTACTAATCTTAAGAAATATTTTCTGATGTGGAAGATAAAATAGAGCGCCACATAGAGCATACTAAGAATTTCAAGAGATCAGACAACCTACACCAACCTTGCTCTAATAGGAGATTGTTGAACACAACTCTTTGTGAGAAACACTTAAACTCTTTATTAAGACCAATCGAGAAAGGATTACCTACACCAACCTTACTACTGCACTTTACTTGATTTTTTGGATTTCTTGGGATGAAAACCTTAGTAGTGTGATTCTTGGGATGAAAACCTTAGGACGGTGGATGAGTATTTATAGCTGAGGCTAGATAATTTAATCCTAAAATATCTAATTATTTATTCTTAAAATATCTAAATTATTTTACTTGCTGGTACAATTATTGAGTTTGACTCTGTTGGGCTAATAATGATATTTTAACAATCTACTCACTCAATCTCTAACAAGTATTATTTTTCAAACATTAATCGAGTCCTAACATATCTTTTCAACCTCTTTTCAAGTTCTTATCAATCGTGTTTCCATATTCAAGACTTACTCTTTTAAAATACATTGACCCTTGACTAATGTTTCTATACAAATATCAACACTTGACCCTTGACCATTTATACCAAGAAATCAATTAGTGAGCAACATATTGGCCCTTGAACACTTATACCAAAGACCTCAATGCTTGCTTCAAGGTTCATTACATCGACCCATAACCATTTATACTTGGGGTATCAATGCTTCTCTTTATTCAATATTGGCGTATCACCCCAACCATTTATACTTGAGGCCTCAACACCTAAAGGAACACACCAACCCTTGACTGGTTATACCTGAGGCCCTAATATTTAGTTATTTTCCTTGGAATAATGTCGGCACGACCATTTGTATACTAGGCTCTACCATTCTTTACTTAAGACATTCTCAAATATCTCTAAACATAAATTCAAAAATAAAAATATTACTAAAGTATTCGAACATTGAAACATTTGCATGGCCTCGTCAGCAAACACGGTCAACTGTGCATCAATTCTTTTCCTTTACCTTAAAAAAACATATGATGAGTGTTAAAAAAAAAAAAATTAGTAAGTGACTTCACGGTTGGAGTTGAGAAAATGAATTTATATACAAAATGTATCAGAGTGGTGGGACCTAACTTTTTATGATTATTCACGAGGCTCTACTTTCTATTCTTGATAGGATTAGATGTAGAGTGATTCTATATACACAATTCATGCACGAGCACATAAACCCATTAGGTGGGTTTGTTAACATACACCATAGGCTTGACTATGAGCTCGTGCACACTCGTGCGGCCGATAACTAACAAAAAGGAAAGGAACACTAATACATGTCATGGTGTACGCATCCATACAAAACATGTTAGAGAAGTAATTCATGATCTTATGACATACAATATCCATGAGGTCCCACATTAAAATCATGGTCAATAAGATGATACACAAATACTTTCATGCTTATCAAGACATAAATTTCTTAGGAGACGTACATCATATGCTTGATATTTCATTCATGCTTATCATACATAATATATCATGTTATCTCTCTAAGCATAAACATAGTCCCATCAACATAACAATCATTATCAAACATAAAAGGAATTACATGCATCACATAATTCATTCCCATATCATTACTTAAATAATAACATGTAAATAGAATCATAAGTGATGTGTTATTCATGCATCAACAAACAACTTCATCCAACCTATCTCGTAGGTGTTCCAACTGTCAAACTCAACCCTGTGCTCCTTAGCTTGATGTGTTCCTAGCTTCAACTCCATGTCATCCAATTTCACCTATCATGTTTCATCCATTCAAAAAATTAGGCTTAGAGGGTAACCATAGAGCCATTATCACTTAACTATTCTAAGATTAATTCTAAATAATGCTAAAAAATTTAAATTGTCTAAAATGGTGGCTATGATGGCCTTTTCCGGCACTAATGGTACTAGAAATGGTTCTGAAACGGTTCAAAAGGGTAAAACAAGGCAGAGCCAAGGCAATTGATCGAAAATTCTTTTTCCATTTGACTATAATAATATATGTGGGCATGCGATGCTCGAGTGAAAGATGGGTACATGAATGAACCATGACCACATTTGAATGAGAGTGATCATGAGGTTATAATGGTTGAAAAAAATTTAAAAGAATTAAAGTTACCACTTATATTAACAAAGTGCACTTTCTTTTTAAGTAACTCAACCATAGAAACTTCAAAGTCAAGCATAGTTTTTTTTTATAACGATTCTATATTGTGTGACCTCCATGAAATTTTTTAATGTGAGTGATAACAAATCATGTTAAAAGAACCCACGATGATATGTGGAGATGGTAGTTATCGTTCTTGGTAACATGATAATGTTTGTATGCAAGAGAATTTCAAGGTCGTTAGGTATCAAATTTAGATCCCAATTCTAAGCATGGGACATTGCATAAAATTCTAATAAAAGTTAGAATTTTATTTTAATATTTGTTTAAAAAAAGTTCTTAATATGCTTAATTTTAATTGGTCACTTAAATTTCTACGACCACTTCACTATTTGGTGCACTACTAGGCTAGAAGGCAAAGTGGCAGTAATCACAGGCGCCGCCAGAGGAATTGGGGAATCCACAGCAAAACTCTTCTTTAAGCATGGAGCCAAAGTGGTGCTTGCAGACATCCTAGACGATGTCGGTCACTCTCTTTCCCGCCATCTCTGTTCTTCGTCATCTTCATTCGTCCACTGCGATGTAACGAAAGAGAAAGATATTGAAAATGCAGTTAACACAGCTATTTCCAAGTATGGAAAGTTAGACATCATGTTGAACAATGCAGGCATTTCTGGAACTCTCAAATTCAACATTCTTGAAAACGAATTATCAGACTTTCAAAAGGTACTCAATGTCAACTTACTTGGAGCGTTTTTGGGCACCAAGCATGCAGCAAAGGCAATGATTCCAGCTCGTCAAGGTAGCATAATCATAATGGCAAGTGGTTGCTCGATCATTGGTGGGATTGGGCCATATGCGTACACGAGCTCAAAGCATGGCTTGTTGGGATTGATGAAAAATGCAACAGTTGATTTAGGACGATATGGGATAAGGGTTAATTGTGTGTCGCCCCATGTAGTGCCCTCGCAGATGACTAGGGATCTATTTAAGCTTGAAGATGGCGATGAGTTTCCTAATGTTTATTCGCATTTCAAATGTGGAGATATTTTAAGGCCAGAAGATATAGCTGAAGCTGCTTTGTATTTAGCAAGTGATGCATCGAGATTTGTGAGTGGACATAACTTAATTGTTGATGGAGGCTTCACTTCAGCAAACCAAGGTCTTTGTTCCTACGAATAATAAAGTTGAATACAAGAACTACTTGTTTCAGACTTCAAGTTCGTTCCTAAACTTGATTATAGTCTTTCCTAAACTTGATTGTGGATTATGTTCCTAGTTTTGTTTGTGTGGTTTGTGTCTCAATTGAGTTATTTCAACTTTTATTTGTCGCATATTCTCGTGTTTAACATTATTATAAGAATATGAATTCTAATAATGTAATTTAATTTTTCGCGGCTTAATTTCTAATTTGGTTCTTGTCTCAATTTCTAATGTGAGATAGCGTAGGTTTCCTTAATACGTAGAAGTACGGCGTAATTCTATATTAATTGATATGCTCACTTGGGTTAGAGCCTATAAAGCTATGAGATTGTAATCACGCCCTAATGGACGACAATGCCCACATAATGACCTTTAAACCTTCGACAGGATGAAATGTCACTAAAAAAAGGTGGGGTAGCTCTAGAAGCATTCCAAGAATTAAAAACACGTTGTTGGACATGAAATTCAAGGAAGTGTTCCCAAGAGAATTGTAAGTTTTGGTAGACTTCACCATCCAAAAGAGGATGTTCGTGAGTAGACATCCGTAGTTGCGGTTCAATACAGTTATCACCGAACAACGTAGTAACTTAAGTAAGGAAAAGGGACAAGAGAATGTTCAACCGTGAAAATCAAGAGTAAGAAACTTTTATGGCCAAAATTTGTTAAGGAAGAAAGAATTTGTAATATTCGAGCCATAGCGGGATTAAATACCTAATTTTTTTTTCAAGCTCAAACTTTTGGGATTTTTATCTTATGAACCGGAAACCGAACCGAGACATTTCAGGTTGAGAAAAAACAACCAAACCTAACCCAAAATACTAATCCAACCCAACCAAACCCTTCCAATTCGGGTTGGGTTGGTCCGGGTTGTTGAGTTGTCGGATTGGACGTACACCCCTACTTTAATCACCAGTGGATTTGTATGTGAACTGAGTGGTCACTGCCAGAAGTCAATCATTTGGTGGGCGACATTGCTGTTAGTAACTGTTACAAAACATGAACCACTCACTCACTCAGTCACTCACTACCTTTCATTTCCTTCATTGTCCCACAAATGTCAAAATGATTACTTTGTTCTTGTCTTCTTTTTATAAATAAAATCCCTTTTCTTTTTTGTTTTTTTCCCTTTTTTGATAATATTTTGGATGTTTAAAATTAATTTAGTTTAGTTTATTAACTTCAATAGTTTTTATACATTTTTATAGTGAAACAATATTCTAGCATTCATTAATTTACCTATGAATTCCAACATGATACCACCTTCTTTAAATAGCTAAATTTTTTTATTGAAATTAGTCAATATGTTGACAGGACTCGAATTGGTATATGGAGATAATATTCACTCTTAGAATCAATAAGTAAATAACACGAACATGTCACACCAAAACGTCATATCTAGACTATGAAATGCAAAATCCAAATTTTAAGTCGTAGACACGAATTGTTACATTTTTTAAAAAAGTTACCATCTCAAAAGCTACTTTTATTGATGAGAGATTGAACACGAAGCGAACGTGTAAAATTTTGAGTGGATGGAACCAAAGACTCTTGACTCAGCTTTACTTTACTCATATTTTGAAGGTTCCTTCTTACATACTCATATTTAAAGCGTTTATTCCATTTTGTCTATACTACTTTTTCAAAGACAACAACATTGTAGAGAAAGAGAGAAGAAGAAGAACAAGAGCAGCCATGGGCGTCTCCTTGCTTCCTGCTGCTGCAAGAAGGTAACTCTATTTTCTCTCCAGAACTTAGATATCTTTTCCTTAAAAAAAAATTGTATCTAAGCCTGTTCGATTAACTTTCTAACCGTTTAAAAAGAGCTCTTAAAATCTAAGTTAATCCAAACAAATCTTCAATTAGCTAGCTCGAGATCATATTTTCCAAGGCTTTATCGAAGAAATTCACAGTTAAGACCCTAAGAATCAATTAGATATTGTTTTTTTAAGAGATTTAGGCTAAAATATTGTTTTTTATTTAGATTTAAAGAGAGAAATAAATATTTTAAAACTATTAAACTAATCTGATTAATTTGGGAAGACTAGATTTTAGAACATCTAATCAATCTATATGAACAATAATAATACATTGAAAAGTATAATAATTAAAATAATAAATTAAGGTTAATGAGTTTATGAGTTGAAGGTGGTAGCTGGTGGCAAAAACAAGAACAAGAACAACAATATATATATATATATATATATATATATATATATATATATATAATCATTATTTTAGACAAAAACATTTACATCGTGTTGAGGTTGTGTAGACTTTGTCTTCGAGAATCACGGGGTGGATCTACCCAAGGCCCTTGTCCACAAACATTGTGAATTATATTGTCCTCACGTTTTTATTTAAATTTAATTTAACCAACCAAAGGTAGAGGTGAAAATGAGATGGGTTGGCTACGTTAAGAATGATTTATAAAAACTAGATCTAACAAAACAAATCCTATAAAAACTACAAATCCAACTCCTTCAATCCCATCCCAAAACCGTGTGGTCGGTACCGTGGAAGATTGAAAAGAGAAAAAGAGATGTCATAACTCGTTGTTTGATATCTCGAATTTTAGACTATGATTTGAAAGACAAGATAACTACGGTAAACAAATGAAGGCAAAATCCGGTAAAAATTTCTGTTAATTAAAATTATACAACACCATAGTCAAAATCCAAAACAAAAAAACATGAAATAGGTGTCTTCAATTTATTTACAAATGAGGAATGGAAGTGGGATACGAAATGAATACAAATGTCAGCCCACAAAATACAAATTAAACTAACGCCCAGAGTGAACACCCCACTATAATAATGTAGCTCCTGAACACATCTCCAATTCAACGAGTACCTGAGATCACCTGAATAAAAGGGGAAAGGGTGGGGTATAAAATACTATAATATTGGTATGCTCTCATCGCATCCTTAACCTAGTAGGTCACCACCGGCTTTTCTCTAAGCTCCAAGTAGTTAGAGTCATATCTACTGCTATATGAATAACTGGGGAGGTCTCTTAGTATTGAGTTGTTCTCTGGTTTGAATCTTATCCTCTAGGAATTTGTACAGGTTCTACAATATCTGTGTTTTTTGAATTAGGGTACCTTTTTTGCAATGTAGTGAGAGATTGGTGTCTTGGGTTGAAGTGCTATCTTAGAAAGATTTGATGAGACAATATGGTGTCTACTAATCTGAACACATGGAACGTTAGTTGACAAACCCTTGATAACTCTTAGATTTGAGGGAAGCGACTCCCTATGTGTTGGCCAGCTACTGGATCAACCTATGTGATCTCGTGCTCCCTTCTCAAAAATAGGTTTACAACTCAGTGGCCCTATTCAAGAGACCCATGACTATTTCACACGCATTACCCTAACCGATCTATGCCTAGCTGGATAGTACTAGTATTAAAGGGGAAAGGGCAGTGGAGACTATGATGACACGGTTCCTACTAC
>NW_019268560.1:701782-708843 GCF_002738365.1 Cucurbita moschata | reverse complement strand
CCCTCCCCCGTCTTCTGTGGAAGAATTTCTTCAATGTTGTCCCAGTCTGGTAATACTTCCTTCTCCCAGGGCCACCCTACTTCCATTGCATCACTCTAGTAGTCAGTCATGTGGTTTGAGCATCCTGAATCAATGATCTAGTCATTCTCGTAATCAATATAATCTTTCATCATCACCATAAGTGCTAGCACGTCTTCTTCTATGGTGCATAGTGACACAATCGCGCTTTCGAAGGCAGCGGACTAGCGATTGTGCGGCACTCACTTTCCAGCGACAAGTGAGTTAAGCCAATTTGTTCTTGCGTCGCCTACGGCCAAGCGACGTACGGTCGAGCCTCTAGCCTTGGTTTTAAAAGAAGGTTTTAGAAAACGAGGAGAGAGAGAGATTTTAGAAAGAGAGATTTTAGAAAGAGACGTTATATAAGCAAGCAAGAGAAAGATAACAACGGCTTAGCATATATAACCTTGGGTAGGGAGAAGTTGACAACTAGTCATATCCCCCTATAGTACATTCTGGGCTATTTTAGTTCTGGCAGGCCTAGACATGATATTTTTGAGGTGTCATACGCTCTAGAATTACAAAAGAAAAAACACTAGAATGAAAAGACATGACAAGGGTTTGGCTTGTCATGGGCATGCGGCCATGGGCAACATGCCCTGGACAAGCATGACCGTGACATCCTCCCCCACCTAATTGGTTGACGTCCCTGTCAACCGACTACTTTCATACCTTGCGATGTGGGTGGCGGCGGAGTTCAGATCTTCGGCGCGTTCTCAGCTTGTTTCCTCTGTAGGGAGATTCTTCCATTTGACAAGGAATTCACGAATCGTCCGTACAGGTCTTCCTATCTTCCTAACCCTGTCGGCTAGGATCTCTTCCACTTCCTTTGTTTCTTTTTGCTTCAGATCGATGTTCGGTCTTGTGGTTGAATTTCGTTGGTCGTCGTCTGGATCAGGGTGATAGGGCTTCAAGTTGCTCACATGAATGACGGGGTGGATTTTCATCCATGCGGGTAGTGCAACTCGGTAGGAGGTAACCCCGATCTTTTTAAGGACTTCAACCGGGCTTTCATATTTACGAACTAGTCTCTGGTCCTTTCGGCTACGAAATCTGATCTGTTCTGGTCTCAGCTTGATAAGGACTTGATCTCCTGCACGGAAATGAAGGGGGCGACGCTTCTTGTCCGCCCATTTCTTCATATGCTTGGAAGCCTTCTCTAAATATGCCCGGGCTATATCTGTCGTCTGCTTCCATTCCCTTGTAAAGTTGTGAGCTTGAGGGTTTTTTCCTGCATAAGAATGATCAATAATATGGGGTAAGGCCGGTTGTCGTCCACTTACAATTTCGAAGGGACTCTTCCCTGTAGATGAGCTGGTTTGACAATTGAAGCAAAATTGGGCGACATCTAACAATTGTATCCAGTTCTTTTGGCGAGCGTCGACGAAGTGACGTAAGTATTCTTCGAGCAAACAATTGAACCGTTCTGTCTGTCCATCGGTTTGAGGGTGATAACTCGAGGAGATGTTTAAGGTTGTTCCCAAGAAAGCGAATAACTCAGTCCAGAATGTCCCAATGAATCTGCCACCCCTATCACTGATGATGCTCGACGGAATGCCCCATAACTTTACAACGTGTTTGAAAAACAGTTGGGCTGTGAGTTTCGCCGAGCATAATTTGGGAGTGGGGATGAATGTCGCATATTTGGAGAATCGGTCTACAATAACCAAGATGGCGTCATATTCCCCGACCTTTGGGAGGTGTGTTATGAAGTCCAGAGATACACTTTCCCAGGGTCTTGTTGGCACAGGTAGAGGTTCCAAGAGTCCAGAGACTTTGGCTTTCTCGACCTTATCCTGTTGGCAGATGAGGCACGTCTTGGTGTATTGCATGATGTCGTCTCGCATGTTTGGCCAGAAGTACCCCTTCTTTATTAGGGCGTATGTTCTTTGCCACCCAGGATGTCCGGCCCACAAGGTATCATGACATTCCTGAATGAGCTTCTTCCTCAGTTCCCCTGTTCTTGGGACGTACAATCTGTTTCCTTTGGTTATCAGGAGGTCCCCCTCAACCCAAAACTGCCGTGTCTTTCCATCCTTAGCTAGTTCGACAACAGCTTTGCCGATGGGTCTTTGTGTAAATGTTCCTTCATGATGTCGCGCATCGATCCATCGATCTTACTTGAATGAATATGGGCAAACATGCACAGGGCCGCATGTTCGCCCTTCCGACTCAGCGCATCGGCTGCTTGATTGCTCTTTCCTGCTTTGTGTTCGAACTTGAAGTCGAATTCGGCCAACGACTCCTGCCACCGGGCTTGTTTTGCTATTAATTTTGGTTGATCAAAGAAGTAGCAAGTGGCGCTGTTATCCGTCTTCACTACGAACTGTGATCCTAAGAGATACTGTCTCCAGACTCGAAGGCAATGGACTACAGCCTGCATTTCTTTCTCGGAGACAGTGTATCTTCGTTCGGCATCGTTGAGCTTTCGACTTTCGTAAGTGATGGGGTGGCCTTCTTGAATAAGGACTCCACCGAGAGCAAAGTCCGAAGCATCGGTTTCTACTTCAAATGGCTTTGTGACGTCTACCAACCCGAGGACAGGACCCCTCGTCATGGTTGTTTTCAGATTTTCAAAGGCCATTTGACAATCATTCGACCACGACCAAGGGTGGTCTTTCTTCAACAGCTCTGTCAATGGGGCGGCTCGTCGTGAAAACCCTTCGACGAACCGCCTATAGTAGTTGGCTAGTCCTAAGAAGGACCGCAACTCAGATACGGAAGTAGGAACCTTCCATTCTTGGATAGCTTTTATCTTGTCGCTATCCATACTAATTTGTCCACATCTGACGACATGTCCAAGGAAGTTGATGCATGTTTGTGCGAATGCACATTTCTCCTTCTTCACATACAGCTGATTCTGCCGGAGCTTGTCAAACACTAACTTCAAATGCACTTTGTGTTCCTCGAGGGTTGTGCTGTAAACAACAATGTCGTCGAGGTATACTATGACGAACTGATCCAGGTATTCATAGAAAACCTGGTTCATCAACGTGCAGAACGTAGCTGGGGCGTTTGTCAAACCAAAGGGCATTACTAGGAATTCAAAGGCCCCATATCTTGTTACGCACGTCGTCTTAGGTTCGTCCCCTTCGGCAATACGTACTTGATAATATCCTGATCGTAAGTCCAACTTCGTGAAGTACTTGGCCCCGTGAAGTTGGTCGAACAAGTCGGATATTATCGGCAAAGGATATTTGTTGCGTACTGTCACCTTGTTTAAGGCTCTATAGTCTATGCATAGACGCAACGTCCCATCCTTCTTCTTCTGGAACAGTATGAGGGCTCCATAAGGGGCCTTTGCCGGGCGAATGAATCCCGCCTTCAACAACTCATCCAGTTGTTTCCTCAATTCAGCTAGCTCGGGCGGAGCCATCCGGTATGCGTTCTTTGCTGGCGGCTTAACCCCGGGAAGGAGTTTGATTTCGTGGTCAATGCCTCGACGAGGTGGTAGTGTTTGTGGTAGACTCTCTGGCATTATGTCGGTATAGCTGTCTAGTACTTCCTTGATTTCCTCTGGGACAGTCTCTTCGGTGGTTGCTTCCTCTATCAGTGGTATGGCCATGAATGTAGGTTTCTCTCGTGCGAGTCCCCTTTTCAGTTGTATGGCCGAGATCATTCGAAGATTACCTGGTTGCTTGATGCTTGCATGTATTACTGTGGGGTTACGGTCGGTGATCACCAAGCATTTTGCCAATGGCATTGGGATGACCTTGTGTTCTAGGAGGAACTCCATCCCAAGTACCACGTCGAAGTCGTCCATGCGAACCACGACAAGGTCTAGCTCTCCAGTCCAATCCCCTATTTTGAAGGGGACTCTCTTGGAAACTCCCACAATAGGCAAGGCCTCGGAGTTGACAGCTTTCATTTTCCCCGGGTCTTTTCCTATGGTGAGTCCCAATCTTCTGGCTTCTTGATCGGCAATGAAGTTGTGGGTTGCTCCAGAGTCTATCAGAGTGCTCTTGCTCGGTTGAGAGTTTATTGTGGCATCTACGAACATGAGCCCTTTCTCTATTACCTCCTTCGGTTCGACTTTCCGTTAGAGGGCTGACAAGAATTTGAGTGCGCCCATTCGGGGGTTGTCGTGATCTTCCTTCTTGTCTAGCAAAGTCTCGACCCTTGCTTCATTGCTCTCTTGAATGGACACTTGAAGTGCAGTGAGAGAGGCCCGATGAGGACAGTAGGATACCTTGTGGGGGCCTTTACACAGCATGCATTGCAAAGGCGTCGTCGGGTGGTTCTTTTGATGGTAAGGCCCTCGAGATGTCCCCGCTTGATTGTTCTGAGGAGGTCTATCCGTCCATCCATTCGGTCTGTTGGGGCTTCCATTTCGCTGGCCTGGTGGTCTGTATGGTTTGCCCCCATTGTTTGGGGCTGGTGTCGCTCTTCTTTGGGATCCTGCTTCGTTCCCACAGTCTACGAGTCTCTCGGCGCAGGCCATTGCGGCAGCTAGGGTTTGGACCCTGTTCTCATGTATCTTTGTTTTGGCCCACGGCTGTAGACCATTTATAAAGAAGAACACCTTGTCCTTCTCTGTTGTGCCCCTGATATCCAGCATCAGCGTTGAGAACTGTCTGACGTAGTCCCGTATGTTTCCAGTGTGTTTCAGGGCTACTATTTTCTCCATTGCTATATGCCCTGCGTTTTCGGGGAGGAATTGTTCCCTCAACTCTCTCTTGAGGTCCTCCCATGAGTCAATGGTGCACAATCCATCCTCGATGTCTTGCACCTTCGTACGCCACCACAGTTTGGCGTCGTCTATGAGATACATCGCGGCTACAGTCACCTTCTTGTCATCGGTACAAGCCGTTGTGGCTTTGAAGTACTGTTCGACGTCAAAGATGAAGTTCTCCAACTCTTTGGCGTCCCGATTCCCTTTGAAGGCTCTAGGGTCTGGGAACCTTAGTTTGTTGGATCCTGTATTAGTTTGTCCAGCCGCGACACCTTCCACGGCTTTCATGGTAATTTCAATTCGAGTGCTCATGGCGGCCATCCTTTCTTGGAGGTCATCGACTGTTGTTCTGAATTCATCAGCCAATCCATTGAACAAACTCATCATTGTGTTTTGTAGTACGTTGAACTCTTCGCCACGTCCCTCTTTGTGTGCGACAGAGCTATCCGGACTATCAGACGGTTTTGGGCTGCTCGTAGGAGCAACTCTTTCTTCGAGCGAGGTCACTCGAAACAACAGTTCTGCGATTGGCAACCCATCCACGTGGTTGCCCATTGCGTCGACTTGGGTGACTTTCTCACTCAGTTCGGTCACCCGTGTTTCCAGGAAACGGAGGGTGTCAGGGACTTCTTTGAGGAACAGCATTTCCTCCTCTATTAGCTTAAGCCGGTCGGCTTGTGCTTTGGGTGTCGACTTTGTCGTCGACATGATCTCGGTCTGTATGACGTTACGGAGCTAACAAAGTTCTGATACCACTTGACACAATCGCGCTTTCGAAGGCAGCGGACTAGTGATTGTGCGGCACTCACTTTCTAGCGACAAGTGAGTTAAGCCAATTTGTTCTTGCGTCGCCTACGGCCAAGCGACGTACGGTCGAGCCTCTAGCCTCGGTTTTAAAAGAAGGTTTTAGAAAACGAGGAGAGAGAGAGATTTTAGAAAGAGACGTTATATAAGCAAGCAAGAGAAAGATAACAACGGCTTAGCATATATAACCTTGGGTAGGGAGAAGTTGACGACTAGTCATATCTCCCTGTAGTACATTCTGGGCCATTTTAGTTCTGGCAGGCCTAGACATGATATTTTTGAGGTGTCATACGCTCTAGAATTACAAAAGGAAAAACACTAGAATGAAAAGACATGACAAGGGTTTGGCTTGTCATGGGCATGCGGCCATGGGCAACATGCCCTGGACAAGCATGACCGTGACACATAGTACCACTGTATCCCATTCATCTTCCATCTCCTTTTTGGATGTTACCACATTGCTTTCAACAAACGTTTTCTTGGACTAACAATCTTTGGACATGTCATTCTTTTCACAATTGTAGCAAATACCTTCAAATCTCTTCCCTTGAGAAGTCTTGTTGTCGTCCTTGTACAACAATAAAGAAACTTCTATATTCTAGTTGTAATCCGTGGATAATGATCATTTTCATTCGATCATATCCAATGACATTGTGAGATTGATAACATTTTGTTCTGTAGAAGTTGTAGAATCGTATCATTCTTCTTTGAGAACAACTTCATGAATGTGTTCCATGCCTCTTATCATCACAAATATGATCTAACATCTCTTCTTCTATTGGGTCTTCAAGGAAAACATCCTTTGTCTACTTTGATTTTCCATTTGCACAAAGGCACCATTAAGGTCCTCCTCTGGTGACGTAGTTTCACTCCCGCCAACGTCCTCCCAAATGTCCTATCCTTGTAAGTAGGACAACATGCATGTTGCCCACTTGTTGTAGTTATTACTGTTGATTTTCTTAATTCCTCCAACAATTTGGAAATCATCCATCGTGTTGGCAATACGTTAGTAATACCAAACAAACCTTTTCGATACAAAAGTTGCAGAGGCAATGACTAATCACGACACAAAGAAACTCAGACACTACTAATCTTAAGAAATCTTTTCTGATGTGGAAGATAAAATAGAGCTGCCACACAGAGCATACTGAGAATTTCAAGAGATCAGACAACCTATACCAACCTTGCTCTAATAGGAGATTGTTGAACAAAACTATTTGTGAGAAACACTTGAACTCTTTATTAAGACCAATCAGGAAAAGATTACAAGATACTTTGTAGAATACTACTGCACTTTACTTGATTTTTTGGATTTCTTGGAATGAAAACCTTAGTAGGGTGATTCTTAGGATGAAAACCTTAGTACCGTGAATGAGTATTTATAACAGAGGCTAGATAATTTAATCCTAAATATCTAATTATTTATTCTTAAAATGTAACGACCCGGGAAAGAAAGAAGGAAAAAAAAAGAAAATATTATATATGTATATATATATATATATATATATATATATATATATATATATAT
>NW_019268560.1:700061-701650 GCF_002738365.1 Cucurbita moschata | reverse complement strand
AAAAAAAAAAAAAAAAAACCCAGTCGCCGGAAAACCCGCGAGTTTTCCGGCGACCGCCGTGTTTCGCGGAACCCACGCGAAACGATGGCCACAGCGCGCCCACCCTTAGTCCAGCATCTTCAGAACGCCTGCAAAGGGAGAAAAGAGAGAAAAATTTCGAGCGAGAGAAAGAGATTTCGGACAAACGTCGGCGAAGTGTTCAGTTTCTCCGACGAGCCCTCAAATCACCCTTAAACCGACAACAAACAGCCTGTTACTACCGTAAGAGAGATCTCTAACGATAGCACAATAACTCAGGGGCATTTGGTGTTATTTCGTAAGCGTCGTCGTCGGTAACCGAGGTCGGAAAGTTAGGTTTCTTAATCGATTCTTAGATCTATGGCTTTTAGGAGCTTTTAGGCCGCAAAACTCCCAAAAAAGGAAAGAAGGACGACGAACAAAGAGGAAAAGAGAAGGAAGAGGACCGAAATCGGCAACGAAAACGCCGCGGGAAGGAGAGAGAAAACTCGCCGGAAAGTCGGCCAAAGTCGGGTAAGGAAGACGAGATCCACGGATCCGGGTCAACCCGAACCCAGAACCCGGGAGAGCCAGCCCGTTCCTCCCTTGGCCTCTACCTTCGGCCCAGCCCAACTTCAGCGGCCCAAACCTCAAACCGGCCCAGAAGCTACGGTTCAGTTGAACCAACCCAGACCAGACCCACGGTCCAATTGAGCCGGCCTGCAAACCAAACACTTGCGGCCCAGCCCAGTAAGCCGAGGCCCAACGTTTAGCCTTGGCCCAGTAGCCTTCCACAGCCCGCGACCCGAACCACGACCCGAACCGGACTGCGACCCGCGCTTCGACCCGACACTACCGCCCGACGTGGCTTTCTCTGCTGCTGCCACGTGTCACACAGCGGCGCGGCAGTCCTCGGCTCGGCTCGGCGCAAACGGCTCGGGCTCCCTCCGGTGACGCTCCGGCGGCTCCTCCGGCGGCTCCAGCGGCTGTTCGGCTCGGCTCACCTGTTTTCAGCCCGGTTTCCACTGTTCCGACCCTCCCGAATCTGTTTTCGGCCCCGATTAAGGTATCCGAGGCCGTTTCAGAGCCGTATTTCACATCTATTAAATTATAGGTAAATTAATTGTGAAATACTAACGGAAAGTGGTGGACGGTGTGATAGGAAACAAACCCCGAGGACGTAGGGAGCGGCTCTCACGGAACGGGAGCTTACGTTTAGCGATTTAGGGAGTACTTCGGCCAAGGCCAACCAAGTAAGTGGCCTTACTATAGAATAGGCTAAATAAATTGTATGATGCTTGATGATATGCGCGGTATATACATAATGTGTTGAGTGACGCTTGATATGTTTGACGCACGTTGTGGCATTATGATGAGCATGATGATTGCATGATTTTTACCTTAATATGATGATGTTTTCCATATTGAGCATGCTAGATGATGATGAGTGCCATATTGCATCATGTCGTTAGATCGACGTAGGACACAACCCTAAGAGCATGAAAATGATATTAATATAAATATCCACGAGTATGCGTTACCTAGGGTAACAAAGAGATGAGACTAGAGGGTTGTGTCAGAAGAGACATTAC
>NW_019268560.1:696731-697544 GCF_002738365.1 Cucurbita moschata | reverse complement strand
ATGGCCCCTATAGTGGGGTCACTTACTGAGTATTTCTTCGAAATACTCAGGCCGTGTGCCATATTGTTTTTTCCAGGTAAAGGCAAGGCGCCCATGTACGGTTGACGGTGGCATCGCGATCAGAGACTGTGGCGCGTGCATAGGATAGGTGCATATTTAATTCCTAGTCTTAGTTAGAATAGGGCGTTTGCATTTCATTCATTTATATTAATTAATTTGTAGTCGTGTTATTTTATTTTCTTTTCTTTTTGGAACTCTAGCTCAATGTTTGAAACACGTAAGTCCGGCAGTGTTTTCCAAAGTTTTAATGTATTCTGAAGTTTTAAATTTTTCCGCTATTAATAATGAGCATGCTTAGATTTTATTCTGCATTAGAGATGAGCATGAGACGTGAGTGGCGACTCTGGATATGTGGAAATTTAGGGTCGTTACATAAAATATCTAAATTATTTTACTAAAGTATATAGACAATAGACGTACAATTATTGGGTTTGACCCTGTTGGGCTAACGATGATATTTTAACAATCTACTCACTCAATCTCTAACAAGTATTATTTTTCAAACATTACTCGAGTCCTAACATATCTTTTCAACCTCTTTTCAAGTTCTTATCAATCGTGTTTCCATATTCAAGACTTACTCTTTTAAAATACATTGACCCTTGACTAATGTTTCTATACAAATATCAACACTTGACCCTTGACCATTTATACCAAGAAATCAATTAGTGAGCAACATATTGGCCCTTGAACACTTATACCAAAGACCTCAATGCTTGCTTCAAGGTTCATTATATCGACCCATAACCATTT
>NW_019268560.1:634169-694069 GCF_002738365.1 Cucurbita moschata | reverse complement strand
ACAGAAGGACGCAGAGATATGGTGGAGAGATAACAAGACCCTTCTTAACCCAGAAGGGGGACCAATGAACTGGGAACGATTTAAGGAGGCCTTCCTTAAAGAATATTATCCTAAGTCAGAGCGACTTAAAAAGCAGCAGGAGTTCGCCCACCTGGTACAGGGCGGACTCACAGTGGAGAGGTACAACCGAGAGTTCAATAGACTCAAGAGATTCGCACCGTCCATGGTGGACACTGAGGAAAAGATGACAGAGAAATTTGTATTGGGTTTGGTACCAAGAATCCGCCGCATGTTGGAGGCGTTCAACCCAAAGACCTATGAGGAAGCCTTGAGAACTGCCAAGGCTTTAGAGAAACCAAAGGATGAGAAACGGCGTGAAGAGCGAGTTATAATTGGGCAGAAGCGTCCTCATGAATCAGGAGGCTCTGACCGTCCACCACCAGCACATAGGCACCGTTCCAATAACAGACCCGCTCCTAGATGGGATGAGCGACGCCCTCCCCGACGTACTGACAGGAACCCCAGGAATCAGGATGGGGCCAGAGGGAGGAGAGAGGAAGGGTGCACTATCTGTGGAAGACTACACGGTGGGAGGTGCATGGCTGGCAGCCGAGCGTGTTATAGGTGTGGCCAAGAGGGGCACATCGCCGTGAACTGTACGGCCGGAAATGCCGCAGCACAAGCAAACCTGCCCAGAGTAGTAGAGCAAACGGATCAACCAGCACCACCGCGAGCTCAAGCTAGGGCCTACGCGTCAACCAGCAGGGACACTGGGAGGTCCGACGCCGTGGTGACAGGTACACTGTCCATTTTAGGTCATTTCGCTTTTTTGATTCTGGTTCCACGCATTCCTTTATTTCCATGCCTTTTGTTGTACAAGCGGGGTTCGAATTAGNATGTATTCTGAAGTTTTAAATTTTTCCGCTATTAATAATGAGCATGCTTAGATTTTATTCTGCATTAGAGATGAGCATGAGACGTGAGTGGCGACTCTGGATATGTGGAAATTTAGGGTCGTTACATAAAATATCTAAATTATTTTACTAAAGTATATAGACAATAGACGTACAATTATTGGGTTTGACCCTGTTGGGCTAACGATGATATTTTAACAATCTACTCACTCAATCTCTAACAAGTATTATTTTTCAAACATTACTCGAGTCCTAACATATCTTTTCAACCTCTTTTCAAGTTCTTATCAATCGTGTTTCCATATTCAAGACTTACTCTTTTAAAATACATTGACCCTTGACTAATGTTTCTATACAAATATCAACACTTGACCCTTGACCATTTATACCAAGAAATCAATTAGTGAGCAACATATTGGCCCTTGAACACTTATACCAAAGACCTCAATGCTTGCTTCAAGGTTCATTATATCGACCCATAACCATTTATACTTGGGGTATCAATGCTTCTCTTTATTCAATATTGGCGTATCACCCCAACCATTTATACTTGAGGCCTCAACACCTAAAGGAACACACCAACCCTTGACTGGTTATACCTGAGGCCCTAATATTTAGTTATTTTCCTTGGAATAATGTCGGCACGACCATTTGTATACTAGGCTCTAACATTCTTTACTTAAATATTCGTACACTTGCAACTAAGATCAAATATCTCCGAACATAAATTCAAAGTTAAAAATATTACTGAAGTATTCAAACATTGAAACATTTGCATGGCCTCCTCAGAAACACCGTCAACTGTGCATCAACTCTTTTCCTTTACCGAAAAAAAATATATGATGAGTGTTAAAAACAATTTAGTAAGTGACTTCCTATTAGAGTTGAGAAAATGCATTTATATACAATATGTATCAGAGTGGCCGGACCTAACTTTTTATGATTGTTCATTAGGCTCTACTTTCTATTCTTGATAGATGCATAGTGATTCTATATACACGATTCATGCACAAGCACATAAACCCATTAGATGGGTTTGTTAACATACACCATCGGCTTGACTATAAGCTAGTGCACTCTCGTGCAGCCGATAACTAACAAAAAGGAAAGGAACACTAATAAATGTCATGGTGTATGCATCCGTAAAAAACAAGTTAGAGAAGTAATTCATGATCATATGACATACAATATCCACGAAGTCCCACATTAAAATCATGATCAATAAGATGATACACAAATACTTTCATGCTTATCAAGACGTAAATTCCTTAGGAGACGTACATCCATATTCATGATATTTCATTCATGCTTATCATACATGATATATCATGGTATCTCTCTAGGCATAAACATAGTCTCATCAGCATAACGATCATTATCAAACATAAAAGGAATTACATGCATCACATAATTCATTTCGATATTATTACTTAAATAATAACATGTAAATAAAACCATAAGTGATGTGTTATTCATGCATCAAACAACTGCATCCAACCTACCTCGTAGGTGTTCCAATTGTCAAACTCAACCTGGTACTCTTTAGCTTGATTTGTTCCTAGATTCAACTTCATGTCGTCCAATTTCACCTATGATGTTTCATCCATTCAAAAAATTAGGCTTAGAGCGTAATCACAGAGCCATTATCATTTAACTATTCCAAGATTAATTTTGAATAATACTGAAAAAATTTAAATTGGTTAAGATGGTGGTTATAATGAACTTTTCCGGCACTACTTGTACTAGAAATGGTTCTGAAACGATTCAAAAGGGTAAAAACGAGGCAAGGCGAGCCAAGGCAACTGATCGAAAATTCTTTTTCCATTTGACTATTATAATATGCTCGAGTGAAAGATGGATACATGAATGAACCAAGACCAGATCTGAATGAGAGTGATCATGAGGTTATAATGGTTGAAAAAGATTTAAAAAAATTGAAGTTACTACTTATATTAACAAAGTGCACTTTCTTTTTCTAGAGATGAATATTCAAATGAACCAAGACCACATCTCAATGTTCGAATCCTTCAGCGTAGTTTTCTTATACCGATTCTATATTGTGTGACCTCCATAAAATTTTTCTATGGAAATGATAACAAATCATGTTAAATGAATCCACGATGATTTGTGGAGATGGTAGTCATCACTCTTGATAACATGGTAGTGTTTGTATGCAAGAGAATTTTAAGGTCGTTGGATATCAAATCTAGATTCCAATTCTAAGCGTGGACAAAGCATAAAAATTCTAATAAAAGTTAGAATTTTAATTTTAATATTTGTTAAAAAAAAAAAAAAAAAAACTCTTAATATGCTTAATTTTAATTGGTCACTTAAATATCTACGACCACTTCACTATTTGGTGCACTACTAGGCTAGAAGGCAAAGTGGATGTAATCACAGGCGCCGCCAGAGGAATTGGGGAGTCCACAGCAAAACTCTTCTTTAAGCATGGAGCCAAAGTGGTGCTTGCAGACATCCTAGACGATGTCGGTCACTCTCTTTCCCGCCATCAATGTTCTACGTCATCTTCATTCATCCACTGCGACGTAACGAAAGAGAAAGACATCAAAAATACGGTTAACACAGCCATTTCCAAGTATGGCAAGTTAGACATCATGTTGAACAATGCAGGCATTTCTGGAACTCTCAAATTCAACATTCTTAAAAACGAATTATCAGACCTTCAAAAGGTACTCAATGTCAACTTACTTGGAGCGTTTTTGGGCACCAAACATGCAACAAGGGCGATGATTCCAGCTCATCAAGGCAGCATAATCATAATGGCAAGTGGTTGCTCGATCATCGGTGGGATTGGGCCGTATGCGTACACGAGCTCAAAGCATGGCTTGTTGGGATTGATGAAAAATGCAACGGTTGATTTAGGATGATATGGGATGAGGGTTAATTGCGTGTCGCCCCATGTAGTGCCCTCGCAGATGACTAGGGATCTATTTAAGCTTGAAGATGGCGATGAGTTTCCTAATGTTTATTCGCATTTCAAATGTGGAGATATTTTAAGGGCCGAAGATATAGCTGAAGCTGCTTTGTATTTAGCAAGTGATGCATCGAAATTTGTGAGTGGACATAACTTAATTGTTGATGGAGGCTTCACTTCAGCAAACCAAGGTCTTTGTTCCTACCAATAATAAAGTTGAAACGAAGAACTACTTGTTTCAGACTTCGGGTTCTTTTCTAAACTTGATCATGGATTATGTTTCTAGTTTTATTTTTATGGTTTGTGTCTCAATTGAACTATTTCAACTTTTGTTTGTTGCATATTTCTCGTGTTTAACATTATTATAAGAATATGAATTCTAATAATGTAATTTAATTTTTCGCTTTGGTTCTTGTCTCAATTGTGGTGTTGACATCATCTTCATCCATTTAAGTTGTCGAGTATTAGTAGTCTGAACAATAGTAGGGTTGGATCCTGCAATTACTGAGCATTTAGCTAGAGACATGGAAATTACTTTGTATTTTAGTAGAAAATCCATACCTAACACGACATTAAAGTCATCCATCTAGACAATCACAAAATCGACCTGATCATTCCAATTCTCCAGTTTGATTGGAGTTCCTTTTACAATTCTCTAGGTACACTTCGAGGGCTTGGCGTTAGCTGGCACACACTTGATATTGTCAATATCTTTCTTAGGTGATCTTTGTGATCCACCTCCACCTTGAAACGCTGATATACCATCAATGATGACAATAATGATCATATCAAGAAAGTCCTACGAACACTTGATTTGTTAGTTCTTTAAACTCGACAAGACAATAGTTAGGTCGAAGGACATAACGGTAATCTCTTAATTCTCTTATAGCTCCCGAATGAAACTTTTGGCATGTTCTTCTCTCTGATCCTTATTTGAATGTAACATGACCTTGACATGACCCTTGTGGTCCTTATTCTATTACCAAGGATAGCCTCATAGTTCCTTCTCATGTGACCAACTCGGGTTCTCATAGCGTGACACCCTGTCACTTGCTTGCTAGAGCACTATTACTTAGCTAAATTTTGTAGAGCCTAGTTGGGAGTAGCTAATCATTTCATGAGTCTTTTTGGTGTTTACCTAAGCTAGTTCTCATAATATCTCAAGGTTGGCCTAGTCGAGATTCCTGTAGCAATGATATCTCGTCACTGGCTCATCCAAACACATCAACCTCTTTGGTTCTTGTACTGGATCCTAGAGAACTCTCTGTAAGCTCAAGTGTGGTGGCTAGCTTTTTCTTAAGTTTTTTTATACTTCCTCTACAGATAGGTGTAACGTTCTATACCCAAGTTTCAAATCATAATTTAAATCTGGATTTAGTACCTAATGGCCCCGACCATCTCTTGGATCCCGTGTGACATACTATGTCTTCTGTTAGTCTTGTCTACTGGCTAGTCATGAATACTACCACCACCGAGGTTGTTCTTAAATCGTGTTATCTAGAGGCTCTCTTCTATCTGAGCTTGTTTCACAAGCATTTCATATGAAATCGTGCATTTGGAATTTGAGTTCAACTCTTCATGATCTAGATCACCTAAACGAGTGTAGGTTCTTATCATCGCAGCACCTAGTCACTCCTTTCTTTAGATGATGAAAGAGTGGGTCATAGCTTGACCCATTAGTATTGTCCTTCACTAGCCAACCATGAGGGTTCCCGACCTTGACTTTGTGAACATGCTTGTCTAATGTTGAGGACGGCTCAGGTCACAGTCATATAATCTTGATAACTACATGCTGCTACTAAGCTTGAACCTCTCCTCTAAAGTCTATAACAAATTCATCTCTTCTAAACCAAGGATGCTACTCGAAACAAGTACTTTTTGGGACTCTGTAGCTATTTCTATGTACTCCTATTGTAAATGAAAAAACATTTTGTTATCCTAAATTTTAATATTTTGACGACTTTATATATAAATTACCTTTTTTTTTTCAAGTTCATTGACAAAGATTGAATCAATTAACGGGTTCTAACCGTTATCATGAGGTTGGGAAGTAATCCTATCAATACCCTACTAATCTGCGATGACAAAACTCTGAAACACATCGTTAGTGGGTTATCAACTCAACCTCTACTGACGTAATGCATGTCACCTCCCTCAACGGGTTCTTTCACTAAAGTTGTGGAGTTTAATCCATCCTTCCATCAAAATTAATTTTGCATTAATCAGTTAATTATACATAGCAAAAACTCATCCAAAGAAGACTCAAAACTGTAAAACTTACCATTCTTGACGTTCATCGGAACTTCAACTTTCGAACTAATTAACATTTAGCTTCCCTCGTAGAAGTTGTCTGAAATCTTTCCAAGAACAATCTATCAAATTTTCAGAACCTAATTCCTAAAAATTGAAACCTTATTGCTCTTCATCGATTATTAATTTGTTTAAGTGATTCAAGTGCCCAAAATATTTCTTCATGAGAAGAACCTTCGGCCAATTCAGACTCTATCGAGTAGGTTCGAGCAATTTTTATTTTTTTCTCCTTTATATCTCTCTCAAACCCTAACTTCACGACTCTCTCCTTTTTCATTTTTTTTTTCTTTTCTCCTTCATTATTAATTAGGTTAGCGCTCTTACATACCCCTCGTTAGGAAAGGGGTTAAAATGACCATTTTGCCCCTTTGAGAGTACTTTTTCTAATTTTCACTATTTCCTTCTTCTTTCTTCTTTTTTTTTTAGTTATTAGAATTTTTCTAAGAATTTTGAGCTTTTATTCCATCTTCAAATTTGGCTTCTATGGCCATTAATAAACTTCTGTCCATTGGAAGTGTTAACGAAAATTGGAAAGTTAATCCTGGTTAGAATTCAAGTCTTATTGAGTAATTGTCATAAGTTAAAATTATCAAAGTAGCATATCAAATCCGAGGCACAAAAATGAGTAATTGCCACGAGATTATATCACACAACTCTAATCTAATTTTCATACACAGATGAGTAACTGTTACGAGGTTTATTTAACGTAGCTCAATATAATTTTCATGCACACAAATAAGTAATTATCACAAATTTCTATACATAAAAAAGGTCTCATAAATATTTCAAAATAACATTTACAAGTACTCACAATTATCACAATAATAAAGTCACTTGCCTTAGTTCCAAGAGTCTGTGATTAGCCTACTCTCTCTTAAAATCTCGTTCAAGCAAGAAAAGTTTGAAGCATACTGATATTCAAACCAAATTGAAGTGGTTGATCCTAATCGATCCAACTAAACAAGAATGAACCAATCTGAGTGAACCAGACCATACTGAACTAGTCTAAATGAATTGAATCGAACTTATTTGATTGAACCAACTCGATGGATTGATCCAACTTTCAGTGCAACACATATGTGATCCTACGCACAACCCTAGAACACACGCATTCTTCTACAACAATGTTGCTCATCACCACTCTTGACTATAAGCATTATTGATAGTGGCAAACGATGTGCGACGACTACTCTGCCATGATGACATACCTAGAACAACAATGAATGCATGACAACATTGAATTCTCATACCTAGGCAAAACGAATAAAACCTAGTCCATACAAATTAGAAATGAAATGGACAATTTTGAACGAAAATTTGAGCTTACCACACATTGAATTTTGGCACAACTATCAAAGGTCGAGAAAACAAAGACTAGCAATGGAGAAATCCACAGCAAGGAGCGAGGCAATTGCAAATAAAGATATTCACAAAGGAGACAAGTCGAGAACATGATATGTGATTTTTAATTCTCGAGTCATTATTAATCATTGAGTAAAGGGGCGGTGTGATGATATGTTTAAAAAATGGGAAAATCATATAGGAAGAGTCCTAAGTTCCATCATAATTTAATTAACATCCCAATCTTTTTAGATTACTATTTTTTAATCATTTGTAGAATAGAAAAGGGTTGAAAGGAGAGTGCAATTGTGTTTATTAAATTGTATTTTTCATAATGCCAATTGTCTCATTTGAAAAGCTCACTTCCTATAATCTCAAATACTAAATGATTGGATGTCCGACCATTTCCTACCCTAATAATCATTGGAATCAAGGTTTGGAACTTGTATGTTTCTAATAATTATGGAAGAAAATGTTTCAGATCAAAAGACTCGATTAATTTGAAAAATTCGATCAATCCAACTTAACTCTGTGCGGTTTTAATTTGGATTATAAACTTATTTGGGTTAGACTTAGTTCAAATAAATAAAAAAAATTTATAGATCAAATTGATTCATGAATTTCTTTAATTTGAATGGAACAGTTAATTTTAAAAAATTTTAAAAAATATATCTTTTTGTCTATAATAAAATTATATACATGTTTTTGTTTTTATTTAATTTCATGATTTTTTTTATTATTTATTCTTCTAAAATTCTTTAAAATAATTATTTTGTTAACTAAGGAGGATTTTTTAAAAATATATGTTGAAATTGAAATTTTTTTTATTTTAGTTTAAATTAAATTGGAATAAATTGATAGAATAACCCGAACCAACCCAGCACAAAAAAAAAAATTATGATTGAGTTTGATTGGATTGAGTTTATCATTTAATAAGAGTTATTTGAACTGAAATATTTATAACCTGATCAGGGTTGGGTATAAAAAATGTTCTGATCAGGGTTGGGTATAGTTAAGTGTACCTACACATCATACTAGCTTACACGAAACTTATCAATCTCTCCCTGAGTTAATGATCATGAATCAATCCATAACCTAACCAACATGAGATCTATAATTACAATAATAATACCTATGATTCGAGGCAAGAGGTAGTTGAAGTTGATGATTTCTTTTTCAATTTTGCGTCGGCTTGTGCGAAAAGTATGTAGGATTAGAATTCGATCCACCTTAAGCTATGGGTCGAAGCCTGTGTTCTTAAAGCATAGGCTCTCGCACCAAATCCAACTGATGAATCAGCCCTAGAAAAGCCAAAATCTTTCAAATGATCAAATAAATATTAAGTAAAGCCCGTCATTATCAAAGACTCTCTACTAGAAAAGCCTAACCCATACACCAAAACCCCTCCTCTCTCTCTCTCCCTAAATTATGTCTAATCGCAAGAAGTTCTCCATATCCATTTTCTCTCCGACCGCCGGCTGCGGTGGCTGTGGTAAGCCAAAACTCTCCGATATCGTCGAACCCGACAAGAAGCGCACCGCCGCCTTCTTTAACCCCGACCACCACCACCCAAAATCCCGATTCTCCTCTTCCAGCTCCGGCGGCCAGAATGGCGGCCTCTCTCTTGACGACGAAGACTGCACCTCCACCACCAGATCCACCGGAATCCAAAGCCCAGTAGCGATCAGCATCCCGAACAGCATCGCAATCGAGAAGAATTCCGACGACCCATACGACGATTTTCGCCAATCGATTCTTGAAATGATAATCGAGAAGAAAATTTACTCTACCAATGGTCTTCAAGAGCTTCTCAATTGCTTCCTCCAACTCAATTCTCCTTATCACCACGAAATCATCGTCCGAGCTTTCACCGAGGTTTCGAATGAATTTACATCGCATCGCCTCTGAATCTCTGATAATACTGACCGGAAACAGCCGCCCGCCGGTGAAGGTTGATGGGTTGAAGAGATGCCACTTGCAGAAAGCCATGTGAGGGGCATTGAATTGGCCACATGAAGGAAGGAGGAGGGCACAACATGGCGAGGGTAAAATGGTCATTTCGTGTAGAGTTAGGTCAATGATTTAATGCTGGTTTTTCTCTGCCGATTTTGAATTTTTTTTTAATTAATTTCTATTTTCTATTATCTATTTTTCTAATTGCTGTAAATAGTTTATTTATTTATAATAAAATTATATATAATTTATTTATTTATTTTATTGCAAATTTAACTTTTAAAAAATTTGTATTTTATTTTTGTTTATAAAAATTTTAATATTCTATTTTATTTAACTCTTTAATTGTTTGTCATTGACCAATGATATTTAATCAAACTTTATTTATCTCGAATCTAGTGCCTGACATAAAATTATTTTATGCAATTGTTCAAAAATTAAAATAAAATATTTGAAAATTTAAAAAAAAAATTAAAAATTAAAAATTAAGTGGGGTCAATATAAAATATTTAAACAAAATCTAAGTATTAGTATTTGTTTTTTTTTTTTTTTAATTTCTATCAAAAATAAATATTGATTTTTATTTTGTTAATTATTTGTACTCATTAATTGTTAAGAGTATTAAAAATGTCAACAATAGCAGCCAAGCATTACCAACGTGCTCTCCACATTGGATTTCAAGTAATAAAATTTAAATATTCCCAAATAAAATATAATAAATTCGATAATTCATTCGTATCCAATATTAAACATCAAAGAAAACCTCAAAATATAAATTCAAAAATAAATTCTTTGTAATACCCTAAAGTAAAGGTAATTGATTCCAATAGGACTTAAGTCGTTCACATCAAAAGATCGAAGAAAAGTAAGGGATAAGCAAGGACAAGACTCCTAAACAAGTCATTTTAGAGACTCAAGGCATGTGAAAAAGAATTTGCAAAGAATAAATGAAAGGGACAAAAAAAAAAAAAAAAATGTTTTTCCAATTTTTAAGAAACTTTACAGATTTGCAATTCCTTATTGAGAAGGAATTTCAAGATGTTCAAGAAAGAAGAATGACCAGGAGGATGAATGTTAAAAATTTTGGATTTTTAAGAGAAAAATAATAATATAATATTCGAAAATGACAAATTACCAAAATACTCTTATTACGAAAATACCACGGATTAGAAAATCAGATCCGCTATAGTGTACCGTCATCAGAAAATCCTTCAGAACTTCAAATCCAACTGTTGGATCTTCACCAAATTTGAGTAGGTTCTAGAGGATTCACAACTCACTACATCCAATGACTACAATTCAAATTGGAAGTCGATAGCTCGTTGATCAACGAGGATATTTTTTACGGATAATCCAGAATTCATTCTCCAAGTTACGATGATTCTTGAGGTTTCAACGTCGGTTTAAGCTTCCCCTATGAAGTCTGAAGTTGGGGCATCATATGGATCAACAATCGAGTTGAGTCGAGCACCCAATCGCAAGTAATAAGCGTTTAGATTTTGGGTCTCTTACTCTCGAATTACTTCTAAATTCAAGAGTAATTGTCCACCATTTTCCTCTATACTTGATCCTACAACTTCTAAACAAGATTACCCACAAGTTTTATGAAGAAATCGATTGTTGAAAGAGCACAGAACCAATTCTCCCAATAGTGGTAGTCATTGAAGAACTGCGAATGTGAGCTCAAAATATGAATCCGAGCCTACATGAAAATTCGTTGAGCAAGGATGATCTCATTCGGTTTATGCACCTTCAAGGAGTAATTCCATAGAAGACCACGAAGAGAAATAACCCCAACAACGTGTCCTGTTGAAGAAAATCAATTTCGGGTAGAATTTGGGGGTAAGTATCGAATTCCCTCCTACGATACACTTCTTGTAACAACCCTAAATTTCTACTTACCTAGAGTTGCTACTAACATCGCTCGAATATAACTCTTAAAAAAAAACATCATTTATAGCAAAATCTCGAGAATTTAAAATAATTACATCTTTGAAAACACTACCATGGTCTTATGTGTTCAACACATAACAATGAAAAATGCAAATAAAACAAATACAAAATAATTTAAAACATTTGAAGTGCAAGACAACCTATTCTAACCTAAGTCTAGAAAATTAAATATGCTTCTATCCTATGCATGTGTTATGGTCTCTGCTCGCGATGCTGCCGTCATCCAAACATGGGCGCCTTGCCTTTACCTCTAAAATGATGTGGCACACGGCCGGAGTATTTTGAAGAATACTCAGTAAGTGACCTCATTCTAGGGGTCATGCTGAATGCAAACACATGCAAATATGCTCTAGGGACCATCTCTATCTCATACTAAGGGTGGTCTTCAGTCCGAACTAACTATGGATGTGTAGTACTTCCCTACACACGATCCATACGTGTGAGTGTGAATCCCCAGGCGGTTCGCACTGCCCCGAACCCATCTTCGTCAAGCTAGCTATCCGTAGTAACATCCAGAGGTAAGCAAACCCTTAGATGTCATTCTCAACATGATCACCGTCATCATCATACTGTGAGCGTCCTCACTCATCACCATAAAGGGGAAGTATCTCGATGTTTATGTACACACAACATGCATGAGGTCTCTCTAGTTCTCATCTTAAAACATCTTTATGACACAACCCTAGTCTCATCTCTATATTACATTTAGTAATAAATGCACATTAGATACTTATGTTAATATCGTTATTCATGTTCTTAGGGTTGTGTCCTAGGTCAATCTCTCAACATGATGCAACATGGCATTCATCATCATACAACATGCTTAATATGGCAAACATCATCATATTATGGTAAACGTCATGTATCATACACATCATAGTCATCATAACGCCATCAAATGCATCAAGTACATCAAGTACATCATGCATCAACATCCTCTCACGTACGTCATCCTACATCATCATACTGTTGTGCGCCGAAAGCGGAACAAATGTACTCACAACACCAAAGTTACTCAAGACATATAATGTGACACCCAAAACTTGATGATTTCAACAGCAGAAATAATGACATTATATAGCCTTCTGTTAAACCTAAAAATATAAGCTAAACTAACCAGCCTAAAAAAAATAAGCAAGACGTTGAGAATAGGTCCCAGAGAGAAGGACTTATGAAAGTTTGCAACAATCTCCAACTTGTCATAAGATCTCCAAGTTGATAACTGATTTGGTTGCTACCACATCAACACACTGCTCCTTCCTTCCGACGTTGATGAAATTCAAACAATGCCAGAACTTTTCACGAGCGATCGCCTTTGTCAACATATTAGCAGAGTTATCAGCAGTTTCAATTTTTAATAAACAAATATCCCCTTTGCTAATAAGTTCTCGAATAAAGTGGAAAACGGACATCAATATATTTTGTACGAGCATGATGAACTTGATTTTTTGACAAACAAATAGTGCTCTGGCTATCACAAAACACATCTATATGTTCCTGCAAAATACCCAAGTCATTGATCAAACCATGCATCCAAATAGCTTCTTTAAAAGCTTCCGTTACTGCCATATACTCTGCTTCGGTGGTAGACAATGTAACAGTAGACTGCAATGTTGAACGCCAACAAACAGGTCCACCAGCCATAGTAAATAAATAACCCGTAGTAGATCGTCGCTTATCCAAATCACCAGCATAATCAGAATCCACATAACCAGCTACACGATTGTCAAGATTAAACATTTCTTGTTTTTGAAACTTAATACCAACATCAATAGTACCAAGAATGTACCTAAGAATCCATTTGACAGCCTGCCAATGCTCTTTACCAGAATTATGCATATAACGACTCACCATGCTTACTGCATGTGAAAGATCAAGTCGAGTACACAGCATAACATACATCAAAGCACCAACAGTATTTGTATAAGGAATATTCTCCATATACCTTTTGTCATCGTCAGAACTTGGACACATGGAAGCACTAAGCTTGAAATGAGGAGCAAGTGGAGTACTAATGGGTTTGGTTGAATTATCAAACTAAATCTTGTCAATACCTTGCGTAGATATTGAGACTGAGTCAACGAGACTGTACCTTTTTTCCGATCTCGCTCTATCTCCATTCCAAGTATTTTCTTTGCATTGCCTAAGTCTTTCATTTCAAATGTTTTAGAAAGTTGATCTTTGAGCTTATCAATCTCCACCTATCTCTTTGAAGCAATTAACATATCATCAACATATAAGAGTAACTAGATAAACGATCCATCATCGAGACACCGATAATACACATAATGGTCAAATTGACTATGAGTATACATATGCTCTACCATGAAATGATCAAATCTTTTATATCATTGGCCAGGGGATTGCTTCAGCCCATACAAAGATTTCTTCAATCTGCATACTAAATGCTGCTATCCAACTACTCAGAAACCAATCGGTTGCGCCATATATATTTCTTCTTCCAAATCTCCATGCAAAAAAACAGTTTTTTGCATTGAGTTGTGCAAGCTCAAGATTAAATTGAGCAACCAAAGCCAACAAAATTCGAATGGAAGAATGTTTTATCACAAGTGAGAAAATTTCATTGTAATCAATACCTTCTTTTTGTGTGTAGCCTTTAGCCACAAGTCGAGCCTTATAACGTATACCAGAAGAGTTTCTTTTTTTGCAAAAACCCATTTACAACCAATTTCCTTCTTACCTTTTGGAAGTTGTACCAAATCCCAAGTTTGATTTATCTACAATGATGCTATCTCCTGATTCACAGGCTCTTGCCAGTGTAAGCTATCCGGGCTCTTAATAGCATCTTTGTAACTGTTAGGAACTCCATCAATCAAAGAGAAAGCATATGCTATCGTATCATCAAACCTTGTAGGTTTTTGAATTACCCATCGTGGTCCATTCTTGGCGATAGACTTAGGTTCCTCCACTCTTTCATTTACAAGGCTTTGCTCCTCAAGGCTTTGCTCTTTCTATTCTAAGACATCAAAGTTATAATCTACCTAATCAATAGGTTCTTCAATAGGAGCAACCATATCAGGAGAGAACACCACTTTCTCCACCTGCTTCAATGCCTCGTCATTATTTTCAATTTTCTGCAAAAACATTTCAGACTCATCGAATGTCACATCTCGACTATTAACAATCTTACTGTTTCTGGACACCATAACCTATAGCCCTTCACACCTTTGCTAAAGCCCATAAACTTGGCTTTTTTTTGCTCTAGGATCCAGCTTTGAGTCTGTCACATGATAATAAGCAAGACACCCAAACACATGCAATTTATCATAATCACTAACAGGACTACCTGACCATACATCAAGCGAAGTTCTCCCACCATTTCTAGAAACAGGTAAACGATTAAACAAGTGAACTGCATAACTGAGAGCCTCAGCACAAAATGCCTTACTCAATCCTACTTGAGACAATATGCGTCGAACCTTCTCTATTAATGTCTGGTTCATTCTCTCTGCAACTCCATTTTGTTGTGGTTTACCAGGAACAGTGAAGTGTCGAACGATCCCTTCATCTCGGCATACTTTAAGGAATGAATCATAAGTATATTCTCCCCCGTTGTCTGATCTCAACTTTTTGATTTTCCTGTCCGTCTGGTTCTCTCCCATTTTCTTCCACTCTAAGAAAGTTTGGAGAATCTCGTTTTTGTGCCTCATGGGATACATCCAAACTCTCTTCGAGTAGTCATCAATAAAGGTGACAAATCACCTCTTTCCCCCCAATGAGACATTCTTCGTGGGACCCCATACATCAATGTGAACATAATCCAAAATGTCCTTTGTTTGGTGTATAGCTGTACCAAACTTCACATTTTATTGTTTACCAAATATACAACGTTCACAGAAATCAATTTTATCCACTGTGGCACCCTTGAGGACTCCTTGGTTCACCAATGTCTGAAGCGCCTTCTCACCAACATGCTCGAGTCGCATGTGCCATAATTTCGATATGTCTTATTCTTTCGAACTTGCCACAGCAGCATGCCCAATTATTGTGGTTTCGTTGAGGTAGTATATGCTACCTCTTCTAGTTCCTGTAATTGCCACCAAAGCTCCACGAGCTACTTTCACATTCCCTCCTTCCAAAATGATGCGATAACCACTCGCATCCAAAATGCCAAGTGAAATCAAATTTTTCTTCAAGTCAGGGACATACCTCACATCTTTGAGTTTTTGTATAACCCCATCAAACATCTTGATTTGTACTGAGCCGATTCCCATCATCTTGCAAGTACTATCATTGCCCATATAAACAACTCCACCATTGAACTTTTTGAAGTCCAAAAACATCTCTTTGTTGGGACACATATGATAGGAGCACCCAGAATCAAGAATCCATTCACTGGTTTGGCTGGCTGATAGGGAGATTGTCAAGGCATCATCTGTATCAGTGTCGTCATCTCTAACCACATTGGACTTCGACCCCTTCTCTTTTAGGATCGAACAATCTTTCTTCCAATGGCCTTTCTGTCGACAATATGCACACTCATTTTTATTTTCCACACTCTTCTTCATATATTTCGCCTCAAGCTTGCTCATAATTCTTTCGTTATGGTAACCTTCATAAATGGATATTTCTGATCCTTGCCAAGACAGGATCGAATAATTCCATAGACTTGCCGATTTAATTTCGTCCATTCTGCTTCTGTCATATCTTCAGGCATCTCCTCTTGGAGAGAAACATCGAGGTCTTGCATGACCAGCAAATCGCTAATTTCGCCTCGCCAAACACCAAAATTATTGGTTCCATCAAATTTCTCTACTTCGAGATTGAAACTCCACACTCTCGATCCACGTCGTGATGATTCTGTCATTTGCAATAATTAATCTAGATGTAACTAAAAACACAATTCTTGAAAATTGATTTTCAAGAGAATAAGCACGATTGTGAGTACGTCTAATGGTCGATGAGGCCAAAACTTTTACAATACCCCCAAATACCACAATAAAGCTCTAATATCACTTGTTGTGCGCCGAAAACGGAACAAATGTACTCACAACACCAAAGTTACTCAAGACATACAATGTGACACCCAAAACTTGATGATTTCAACGGCAGAAAGAATGACATTATATAGCCTTCTCTTAAACCTAAAAATGTAAGCTAAACTAACAAGCCTAAAAAAAAATGACCAAGACCTTGAGAATAGGTACTAGAGAACAGGACTTATGACAGTTTACAACACATACATCATAGCTCATACATCATCACATACATCATAGCTCATACATCATCACATAATTCAAGTACGACATTATATGTCACAGCTCATACATTGCATCATATAATTCACATACATCATCATACGTCATCATAAGTCATCATACATCATAGCTCATACAATTTTTCTAGTCTATCCTGTAGTAAGGTCACTTGGTTGGCCTTAGCTAACGTTCTCCCTAATTACTATACGTTAGCTCCCATTCCTCGAGAGCTGCTTCAAATGCCATCGGGGTTCGTTTTCTATTACACCGTTCGTCATCATTCGGTAGTATTTCACAAATTAATAATAATTCAACTATCATATGTGAAATACGACACTAAAACGGCCTAAATGACCTTAATTGAGGCCAAAAATAAGTCCAAGAGGGTTGGAACAGTGGAAATTGGGCTAAAATAGGTGTACCCGAGCCAAATAAGTTGAGGAGTCGCACCGAACTGTCTAAGCCGATCAAACCGAAGGGCTGTTTTTGCTAAGGGTCGACACATGGTAGACCAGACATGAAGCATACCATAGGTGAACGTATGGTGGTCAACAATCTCTTTCATGAAGTGAATCGAGTGTTCTGACGTCAGATTTGATTGTTTTGCTTAAGGTTTATTCAATTTGGATCTCGCCAGAAAAATATCTTTGTTTCCCTCTCTCTTTTGTCCTTCTCCTTCTTTTGTTTACTTCCTTGCAGATGGCTCGGAGGACGCGTAGAGGTCAGAAGGAGCTCTAGCATGCCGTGGAGCGTGGGTGCGTCCCTCTAGAAGGTATTTAAATAAGATAACCAAAATTGAAATAAAATAGTGTAGAAATGCCCTATACTAACCTATATACTCCACATTTAAATGCATACTAACCTATACTAACCTATAATTTACGAAGTTTAAGTTGCAAACTACCTTATATATGTGTCACGATCTTCTAAGTTGCGATGTCACCGTCAGCCGTACAGAGGAGCCTTGCCTTTACTTGGAAAATAATAGTAGAATATGACTTGAGTGTTTTAAGAAATACTCAATAAGTGACTCTGCTATTGGCGTTAGATGCAAGCACATATCATAAAAATATCGTGTCTTCAACGTATCGTATTTCATGTCAATCATATCATATATTTCATTATCTCAAACATATGTCATATCATAAACATATTGTGTCTTCCAATGTATCGTATCATACATGTTCATATTGTATCCTATATCATATCACAACATGTATCGTATTGTCAATCATATTACATCATAACATATATCATATCACGAACATATTATTAGGCATATGATATCATATATCATATTATTCACATACCATATCGTAAACATATCATTTCATAACCTTTCACATATAACAAGCATATGACACGTGCCAAGCCACAAGGCACACTTCATCATACAACATATAATTTCTAACTCCATGAACACAATTGGGGCGTTGGTGAGGTCAAATGACATCACTACAAACTTATAGTAACCATACCTTGTTCAAAAGGTTGTCTTCAGTATATCTCCTTCTTTGATCTTAATCTGATGATAACTGATCGAAGGTCTATCTTAGAAAATATCATCGTCTCTCAGAGTTTGTCGAACAAATCTTCGATGCGAGTGAGTGGGTACTTTTTCTTTATTGTTCTCTTGTTTAACTCCCGATAATTAATACATAGGAGCATCGAGTCATCCTTCTTTTTCACAAACAATACCGACACACCCCAAGAGGATACGCTAGAACGGATGAAACCTTTATCCAGTAAAGCTTATAATTGTACTTTAAGTTCTTTTAGCTCTGTTGGCGCCATGCGGTACAGTGCTTTAGAGATGGGTCCAGATTCTGGTTCGAGTCCTATCCCAAAGTTTACGCCTCGAGTAGAAGGAACTCCTAATAAATCCTTTGACAAGACGTTTGGGAATTCATTTACTATTGGTATCATATCCATAGCCTTCTTTTCCACTTTTACCTCCACTACACAAGCAAGTATGGCCCACCCTCTTTGTTAGACTAGTCTTTTGACTTTCATCATCAACACTATCTTGGGGGCCGCGAGAATACTACCACCTTGTGACAATCTATATTGAAATAATTCTCGACTAACCAATTCATTCCTAATATGATGTCAAAGTCCGTCATACCCACTACTTTCAGGTCTACGCTCTACTATTACTTGTCTATCTTTTATCCTATTTTCGGTGACTAAATCTACTCCGCTAAATTACTAACCGTTAACACATGCAATGAGGGTTCTACTTTGAACCCTGTTTGACTAACAAATGGCATGGATATAAAAGAATGCTTAGAACCATAATCAAACAATGTTAATGTGTAGTGTCCCAGTATAGACAGTGTACCTGTCACCACGATGTCAGATGTACCAGCGTCTCTGCTGATAGATGCATAAGCTTTTTCTTGTGAGCGAGTTTTCATAGTTCTCTCACTTCCTCTTGAACCTCTAGGCAGTTCAATTGGATTCTTAGTGCAATGACTTGGCAATGTGGCCCTCATGACCACATCTAAAACAGGCCCTAGACCCGACCAAACATTTGCCCCAATGCTATTTCTCGCATTTGCGGCATAGTGGTTTCTCAGCCCAACCTCTTGACCCTCTCCTTGTCTCTAGGGTAGATGTCCACATGTCTAGCAGAATGCCTGTCAGCATATTGAGGCCTTGACGCTGATGGTCGCGGTCTGACTCCCTTGATTCATATGGTCGCTTCTCTCTATCAATGAGGCAAATTTTGTGTTTCTTTTTTCGGTCTGCAACTCAATCCAGAACGAGTTTTCTCCCCTTTATTGGGCAGCTCGACTTAGGTCAAATTAGGCCTCGATTTCTTCATCAAACATACTGCATTTAGTCCCCTCAAACTATTGGAATCATTAATTTTGGCCATTGAGGACTGCAAGCAAAAAATCGAGTTTTACCCCAAATATTTCCCGTTATGAAATTTCTTCGATTACGCACATTTCCCAATTCGTCTCTCTTCAAAACCTTCTTCAATAATTATCCATAAAGTAATTATCTCAAACATTAATTATCCATAGATATCAAAAGACATTAATTATCTCAAACATTTAAGTTTTTTATATTAATTATCTATACCCATAAAGTAATATTTGGGATTCAAACAAATCATTTGTGTGCTTTGCCTCGGACAGTATTTTTTTTCTTTTTTTATTACAAAGGTGCTATGACTTAAAGTGGCATTGGGAAACTTTCTTCATCCCCACCCATTTTTCATTCTCACTTCTCGCAAAAATTCTCCATTCATCTTTTGTGGGAATCTGTGGGGATTGAGTTTTGAGAGAATTTTTTTCATGTTAAAAAAAGAAAAAAAAATTCCAAAGACCTATTTCAATGCACAATTTTCATTTTACCATATAACTTTTATTAAAATATATATATACCAAAATCTAATATAATATTCACAAACAAGAATATAATATAATATTCTACGTACTCGCTTCTAAAAATCAAATTTCAATATTATAACCTACTTTTTCAAAAAAAAATATATATACATATAGTTTCAAATTAAATAGTAATATATAAATAATGATATTAATTTATAAATTTGGACTTGTTTGCCAAAAAAAAAAAATAACTGAAATAAAAATTTGGGCTCGTTTATTATAATTTATTATAATTTGTAAAAAAGTGGGGACGGAGAATTCAGTGGGGATGGAGAATACAATCTCCGTCTTTAGGCTCGTTTATGTGACGAGAAGAAATCTCTCCCTATTTCCTGTTTAAACGAAAATTCTCCACTACATTCGGAACGGATCCTCGTAAGCTCCAACCTCATTGGATAAATACTCATCTCACGAGATGTTCTTTCTAAGTCCACTCTTAAAGTTGGTCTCGAGGCTACAAAGCTAGTGTGAATATGTGCAATTAGTAGAGAAAAATGGTGGGTTGTGGAGGGTTTTGCAAGGTCAGCTATTGTTCACCAAATATGAAGAAGATTCATCCGATCATCTAGTCCATGTCAACTACTTTTTCTTTTTGGGTATGTATCTGTTTGTTTTTTTTTTGGCATCATTTTGTTGCTATAGATGAGATTAGGGATCTCGAGAAATGACCTGTAACGACCCAAATTTTCTATTGACCTAGATTCGCAAACCATATGCCTGACCTAAAATCGCTACCATATGTCTAACGTAACTTCATAATACAATCTCGTGGACTATGAAAAGATCTTAACAACATAAGGAAAAATATTCAAAGGAAAATATTAAAAAAAGTAATGTCCTATACTAACCTAAGATCTACGGAAATAAATGCAATTATCCTATACAGGTTCTATGGTCTTTCGTGTGATGTCGCCGTCAACCGTACAAGAGTGTCTTAACTTTATTTGAAATATAAAAGTAGAATATGACTTGAGTATTTTAAGAAATACTGTTGTAGCCAAGAAATGCAAACACATGCAATCAAGAATAGAGACCTATCATTTAAAATCATAATCTCTTAAGTGGCCTTCAATTCGAACAAATTGGATGTATGGTACTTTCCTACACACGACCTACACGTGCGAATATGGGCCCACTAGACAAGCTCGCACACACCCTAGGCCTACATGGTTCGGCTATATGGTTGTAGCTAGACAGACGTCTGGAGGTACAATGATTGTCGTGTATCATGTCAAGCATGATAGTAGTCGTCATCATCATAGTATACGCGTATGTACTCATCATATAAGGGATAGTATCCCGATGTAAATGAACATATAATATGCACGAAGTTCCTATATTTTTTTATCTTAAACATTCATGTGGCACAACTCCACACATTATTCACATATTACCCTAGGCAACATGCATAATCTTTCATACATTCATCATTCATAATATTACTTACAGGTTGTGTATCAGAAAACTCTTCATTGTCATACATGTCGTAGCATGTCATACAATAGTGCAACATGACATCTTATACATGTCTATCATCGTAACATGAGATAACGTCATAATATATCATATTGTCATACATCTCATTTAGCATATTACATTATCATAACATATCATACCATCATAGCATATCACATCATCATAACATATTACATCATCATAATATATCACGACATCATAACATATCACAGTATCATAGTATATCACATCATCATAACATATCATATCATCATACATGACATGTGCAAGGGCCATTAGCCACGTGTCATCATACATAAGACAAGTCTTCGACCGGATCGATAGTAGGGCCACTTACTTAGTTCGCAGAGCGAAACTACTATACCCATTGATGCAAGCTTAACGCTGCTATCTAAAACTTATCAAATCCAAGCTAGATCAGCTAAAATGCTCGCCTGGAGCTATCAAAAAATGTATTCTCCAACTAACTTCTCTTTTTTACAGTGGAGTCCAACTGTTTTTTTTTTCATCGTCGTCGTCATGATTACATAACCATCAAGATTGAAGGTCAATCACTACAATACCTCAATCATGTTAATGGCATTCGATTATATTCGAGATTGCATCTTCAAATTTTTTTTTTTTTTTATGATATGATCTATTTATTTACTTCATTTTTCCCTACTTTCTCTTGGATTCAGCAGCAGTTTGAAAGGTTGACCTATTCAGGAATTTCTGGATATACGCTTATTTTCAACTCCCCGAAGCATTTCGTTGTTTAGTACGTCCTTCCTCGTCTCTGGGTGCCTAGGTATCCACCGTAAGTCTTTCTTCATTTGAGCCTCACCCTTAACTTTAAGGCTATGCCATCCTAAGGTGCTACTAAATGAAATGATCTTATCAACGCCCATGAATGATAATCCTCATCACTTTTCTTCTCTATTCTTTTGTTCTTTCATTCTCTTCTTTTTGCTCTCTCTCTACTTAACCCACAACCATTTCATTTTTGAAATTTTGTACCGTTTGAAAATGACTAAAGTTGAGAATTTGACTAAAAATATATAGAGAGAGAGTTTCGAGTCTACCAAATCAACTTTCGAGCAAAAAAAAAAAAATGTCTTTCATTATTATCAATTAACATGATATGACATGACTCGAAGATACTTAGTAATATCAAATAGTTCCTTTAAAAGAACCATGACATAGAATGAATTGAAAAAAAAGTGCTCGAACAAGGAAGCTAATTTAAGAATTAAGAAACGAAAGTAAAAGAGTATACATAAAGGTAAAGAAGGTAACTACAATGGACATGTCGATAAACTCCTCATTTAGCAACGTCGATTGACATGTCAACAAGATTTTTCTTGGATGCTTGATTGGCCAAATTGTGAACATCGAGCAACGTAGTGTTATTACATTTGGGACACTTGAGATCAAACTTCGACGACATGACGTACATGAGGCATTGAGTACATCCTAGTAGCACCATGACCGATGTCGTAGCGTCCTCGGTTTTCGAGCTAGATCCTGCCAAAAACAAATCTTGCAGTATCGGTTCTGACTTCGGATGGTTGAAATTTCGACCCATAATTTAGAGTTCTTCAATGGAAAAACGGAGAAAAGAGAAGAAGGAAGAATTGAAGGATCAAATCTTGTATCAACAATTGGAAGCTGTATATGATTTATAAGAGATGAAAGACGGCCAAACATGGAGTATACAATTCACAATGTCTAAATTATCATTTAATACGAAGTTTGAACATTGACCTTTGAGTTTTGCCGGTAGGAATATCCAATTTGGTTTTGAAAATCAACTCATTAACTCCTTTGATATGGACACAATATGACTTCTGATTCACAAGTTTATGATATGACTTCTCAACCCTATCAAGTTCAGTGACCTACCACCAATCATTCGACAAATCAAATCAAAATTCGAGTTCATCTTATTTAAATGAGGTGTTTTTCGCATCTTTTAAAAAAAAAATTAAAATATTCAAAAGGTTAAAATATCGATTAGTTTGACCTTGAATTTGTTTGAATTTTTCAAAATTGACGTATTTATTGGACATAGTGTAAAAAAATTGAAATTTTCATAAAAGAACGTCATGGATTATGATAGGTACAATAATCCTAATTCTTGCGCGCTGAGAATTTTTTATGCTTCCTTCGAATGTGAGGTTTTTAGGTGTCTCTAAAAGGCGAACAACCAACCCCTCCCCCCAAACTAGTCGTATGAGGTGGGGTGGGTAAGCAAGTTTGGATATTTTCAACCATTAGAGCTGGCAACGACTAGCTTTGCGATGGCAATCACTAAAAAAATAGTTAACTATCGATTCATTGGATTTTGAGCCGGATGGATCCAATGCAAGACTAATCTATTACATAATAGAAAGTTCGAGAACTATAAAACACAGCGGCAACAACAAAAAAGAATATTCAAAATGTTTGAAAAGGAAAAAACAAACTACTAGAATAGAAACGTATCAAATTCATTTTTTGGAAAAAAATTATATCATTAATTATAAGAAATTAATTGAGTTTGAATTTTTAAAAGTGGTACAAATCTTCTCACTCTCCAGAACCATAAAATGGTTTCTTTCATCAACAAAATTGATTAATTTTCGTTGTCTTATCAATTTATACATTTAATTTTTCTTGTTTGGTACTAGACTTGTATAGATATGAACATCAACCTCTAGCTTGGACCATGTTAAGAGACGTGGTATTATTGAACAAGAGGAGCATATTATGGCCACAAAGATGCGTGTAAGCATTCCTCATCAAAACAAAGTTGGTTAGGTATGTTAATAAGCAATTGAGTGAGTGTTTATGGTATGAGTTCGTTGAGGAGCTTTGTTCAATTTTCGGGTTCTAACAAAGAACAGAATCATTAGAATCATTTCCTATGCTGATGATAAGATAGAAAGATTTGCTTTAAATGATTTGCTCCCTACTTTATTACACCAATTATTATGCCATTTGGCGTGCTAGGCAAGAATTTATATGTCCAATGTCTTGACATCTAAATCACATGTTTCAAAATGACATTCCCTCTACACGCAACCAACCGCCCATCATTTAATGCAACAATAAAACATGTTAGGAGGTTCGTGCATCCTACTCCTTTCTTGTTGCTTTAAGAGATAAGGGATGTCAAATTCAGCATGACCAATAGAATAGGTTCAGAAAAGAAAAGATAAGAAATCGAGGTTAATAAGGATTTGTTTCAAGAGAAAAATGAGATGTTCACAATAAGCTGGATATGCATTTAAGGGAAATATTGCTTCAAGACTCAAAAATAGATCGCTCATTTGCACCCATGACCTATCTTTCAGCAAGGTCAGACCACCGATGGAAAGTCCAGGACAGGATTCAAGGCCTAAACGGCCTTCTAGAAGATCTCTTAATTGTTCCGGAGCAACTTGAAAGGGATTCTTTAACCAAAAAGAATTCCGTTCAGACGTGATATCCCTATCCAGAAGTTTCCGAAAACAACAGCTGGGAAAGAAATCTGCCTATATACGTCTTAACAAATGATAACTTGGTTTACTTACTTTCGACGGAGATGCTGCAACTTCGAGCAGCTGCGTCATCCGGCTTCATCCGTTGCTCTCCTTGTTATCTCGACTCAAGAATTCTCACATGAACCACGAAACAAAAATGTGATGTCAAAGCCAGAGATCCAAGATAAATTTGACCATTAAGAACATAACTATCAACTATCATCCATAGAACAATAACATTTACATATTTGTCCTCAGTTTAATCCATCCAGGTTAAGTATTTCACACCTCCTTTGTTCTTTTTCGAGCCAAAAATCGCTCTTTTGCAGCAGCGACAGCATCTTCACTTCTTTTATGATGATCGCGCTTTGGTTGTTGTTCACCTTGGTCATGTTCGGGCTGTTTCTCAACTGGAGTTCTATTGTGTAATGGAGGGGGGCTAGTACCTCGTACATCAGACGGTGTTGTTTTGTTTGAATTCGAAAGGTGCTCTTCGAGGTGACGATCCTGTTCTATTGTCTTTGCTGACTGGGAAGGCGAGCTGGGGTATTTCGGTGACTGATGATCATTAACGATATCGGCATTAGCACTCTCTTCATGCTTCTTCAATTTCTGGACTTCAGCCTGCTTCTCTGATTGAAGCTTCTGTGGAGGTTCCCTCGGCTCGACTGCATTACCGGCACCGTAGGCAATATTCTTTTGAAGGTTGAAGTAAAAGTCGCTAATGTCGCTCTTCTTGGTAACCTTCAAATTAGAAGGAAAGGAACAATCAGACAATTGGCTGTCAATGAAAAACACACATTAACGAAAGCATAAAGCAATTCTTAAGATAACCCAAGAATAAGATAATAGATTGCTGTAACGATCCAAGCCCACCGTTAACAGATATTGTCTTCTTTAGACTTTCCCTTCCGGACTTCCCCTCAAGATTTTTAAAACTCGTCTGCTAGGGAGGAATTTCCACACCATTATAAAGAATGTTTCAATGTTTCAATGTTCCTAACAAGGGTCCTAAATCATTTTGTGATTATATTAGGACCCTTATTAGTGGTGGCATATTAGGACCCTCGTTAGGTTCAATGTTCCTCGTTCAGTCACAAATAACTTATACTCGCTCATTTTGTCACGAAGGGCATTTAGCGAAGTGTAATAACTTATAAAATTATAAAACGAAAAGAAAAAGAAACAGTGTGCAAAGTTAAAGCATACATCGTCTTTCTCCTCTCGAAGTTGTCGAAGACGTTCTTCCTCCATCCACTTAGCTTGTTCTGCAAGTTTCTTTTTGTAGGCACTAGTGACGAATTTGTCCTTACCAGCATAAAGATGATCATCTTTGCTTCTCTCCTTGGCTAGTTTTCTTTCATATATAACTTCCTGTTCTCTCTCTCGCTCTTTTGCCTTCTTCATCAAATTTTGAATATACTTTGGCTGCAATAGAAAAGGCAGTGAGCAAATAAGTAATTTCACCACACTGGCAGAGCGTTATATTAGGGTGATACTGTATTTTCACACAGGTTTGGGATCAAATTATAAACATACCTTTCGCTCTTCACGATCATATGCTCGAGGTAGAACAGCCTTTTCTTTCATTTCATCGTAGACTCCATCGTAATCGAAAACCGACGGATCTTCCGCTAGTGCTTTCTTGTGTTGCTCCTCGATCTACATTGATATTTCAAGGGAGAAAAATAAAATTAAGGGTAGCATACGACCACGATATTGTTGTTAATGACACAGTCATATACAAGCTAGCTTACATCCTTAAGTGCCTTATTCTTGGAAGCTTGTCGGGATATCTCTCTCTCTACATCGTCGTCGTCGTCGTCTTGAAATCCAAGAGGAGCAGGAAGGGGCGGTCTTGTAGGCTGTTTCTGCTGTGATGGCTTAACTCTAAGTTGTAGGCCGTACTTGCTCATTTTTAATGTCTAACTGTTCCTGTGAAGACTTGAATGTACCTCATTGATGCATAAAACATACAAAATTCTTCCATATGCATAAAACACCAATTCTCTACCAGGAAAGATTAAACAAAATAAAAATACTTTTTAAGGTCCTGAATGATTGTATGAACACAATGGCCTAATTCTTAAACATTGGCTACAATCCTCGTCAGCTGCTAAATATGGGCAGAAAATGTAAAGCAGCTATGAGGAAAATAAATTGTCAGAATATTGGCCAACAATGAATAAACGGTAAAATAGCCTTCATGACTTGGTTTACAAGATAAATGGAAAGAAAAAAAAAAAAAGCCGAATAATCAGCCTAATTGTAACGATTCGGTTTTCCAAAAATAAAAATAAATAAATAAATAAATTGTAACATTTAACTTATCGTGAGTAACTTCGGCCAAGATCAACCAGACCTTACTATTGGTGTTAGCTTAGTGTATTATATGATGGTGCATCTCCTGTAGCATCATATTATATGTGAAATGTCTATGTTATGCAATGTTTATGTATTTTTGTATTGATAAGAAATGTTTGCTACGTATGCATCTAATCCATTACCCTATTTTCATGAAATGAATTGAAATGCTATAAATGATATTTAAATCTAATATGTAATGAGTGTGATGGACTGAAAAATGTTGTCATTTATACATGTTCCATACATGAATTATAATATGAAATGCGTAAGAGTAATGAAAGGTATTGAGTATTATGTCATGAAATGTAAATCATGAGACCTCATGCATGTTTGTATATCATATGCATCGGGATACTTCCCCTTTATATTATGATAGTACGACGCACGTTTGATATTTATGTTTGCTATAAAATCATGCAGGCCTTAGCTTTTTTGTGGCGTCCAGTGACGTGTAATGCGTTGTGCCTGACCAAGTCATGTCCAGGTGTAGTATATGAGTCCGCCTAGTGGGCCCATGTGCATGTACATGGGCCGTGTGTGGGGAAGTACCATACATCCCACCCTGCCCGAACTAGAAAAGAGCCTAAGGTTATGTAAATTTTATTAAAGATAGATCCCACTCATGTTTTGCATATCTAACCTCAACAGTGGGGTGACTTACTGAGTATTTCATAAAATACTCAAACCACGTGCTACCATAATTTTTTTCAGGTAAAGGCAAGGCTCCCGCACGGATGACGGTGGATGCTGTGAAGACCATGGAAGTTGAAATGGGGGCATAATAGGGCAATAGATGTTTTGTTTGAGATTTTATTTCGAGGATGAATAGTTGCATTTGAATTTCTAATTTGAGTGTTAATGTTTTCTTGAGTTAAGTTAAATTTCCATGTTTTCAACTATTTATGTAAGATCGTGGCTTTATTTCAAAGTTATTTAATATGAATTTTTGCATTATAACTTAAAGCATGCAATGGATTGCCATCACTAATTAGGTTAAGAAAACTAAGGATGTTACCATTGGTATTAGAACCCTAACTTATAGATCTTGTAAACCAGCCTACTCTAGTGTACTTACATGGTCCTCCCGCAAACGCACCGTTGCCATCAGGTATGCCTTTTAAGAATTAAAATTAATTAGTTAAATGATATTTGGTATGATATAATATACATGTTTTAAATGTTAGCATGATTTATGATGTGGTAAGACTAAATATGAAATGGCATGTATGATGACTATGTTTAAGCTATGACTGTATGTATTTGTGGCTTGTATTATTATGAATGTTTATAGAACCTGATAGATAAGTATGTGACTTAGTAGTTACGTGCTTTGTATAAATATGTCACCTAGAACTCAAGGAGGAGATATTAGGGGACGACCCCCACTTAGGGGTAGAGGAAGGGATGGAAGAGGACGAGCTTCAGAACACAAGGATTCCATAGATTAGCCTGATGTAGTTGTGTCATTCCCACTACCAGCGGTACCTCAGGTCGCACCAGACTCAACAGCTGCTCTGGTGGACGCATTGCAAACTATTATACAAAACTAACTGTTAATCAACAAGCAAATGCTTCATCATCGACCAAGGAAGCAAGGTGCTTGCATGGGTGACCCTCATGCCTTTAAGGGAACTTCTAATGATCCGACTGTAGCACAAATGTGGCTGAGATCTATAGACTGTGTTTGTGTTTGACCAACTATCCTAAAGATCAGAAGGTGGAGTGTGCAGCATTCATGCTGCGAGATGATGCAAAACTATAGTAGCAATCCACCCGCGAGATTATTAGTCTTGAGGGAGGTGCAATCTCGTGGGCGAAATTCAAGGGTGCTTTTATTGATGAGTATTGCCCAGAGGATATTCAACTTCGCAAACAGCAAGAGTTCACCCAGTTGTGTAGTTGTGTCAAAGGGGGCGTTCTGTTACCACATACGCTGAAGAGTTTTCCAAGTTGAATCGCTTCGCCTCGGAGTTGGTGGACACTGACTACAGAATAGCAAGGCAGTTTGTGTTGGGGTTAGACAAGAGGATCTACAATATTGTTGAGGCGATAATGCCTACTACCTATGCTGCCACACTGAGAATAGCTAAGGCCATGGAGGGAGCTGATAGTTCTCGTGAACCCCTTTCATCAACAGTGGGACAGAAGCGACGTCATAACCAGATTGACCGTCATGATTCGTCTCCATCACAGCCACAGAGACGACCAAACAGATAATGCCGCGATTTTAGGCGTGGTCAACAGGGAAGTGAAAACAGACAAGACGACAGGACCATGTGGAAAGAATCATTGGGGTCAATGTTTTTGGTGCGGAAAGGAGGGCCACATGGCCTAGGACTGCCCAAGTGGTCACCCAACTTAGTACTACTCTTGCCCCAAGCACGCTTAACTGCGGAATTCGGATGGGATCCAATGTATTACTGCTGTTACACTCTCCCTCTTTTATCTTCATCTATTTCTCTTTTGATAGTTGCACATTCGCAGCAGCAGCTCCGTCAAGGAATAATCTTTGCAGCAGCAAAGTCGTCAAACGATGCCTCTTCTCACTTGCACTGTCAGTCATTGCCCCCTCACAACAAAGCCATCAACGGTCACCTCCTAGAATCAGATTTGGGTTTGTTCCAGATCTGAAATCTGGATTAGCTCACAGGTTTCCACTGCCTTGCCAGACCAATTCGTGAGTATTGTCAAGTCACCGTCAATTGGGAGGAGTGGTTAGAGTCACAAATTTAAGGGATTGTTATCATCAGTGGGTCGTAAAGCCATGGGTGTGCAAGCTATGTTTGTCACCGCCAATCAAAGGCTATCGGATTGTCATTATGGTCTGTCGAAAGAGGCAACTAGTTGTGATGATGGTGGACGGCAACAGCAGCCATGGAAGGAGGAGGATGTGAGGAGGAGGGAGAAAGATGAGAGAAGAGAAGGGAGAGAAGGAAAAAGAAAATTTTATTTCAAGAAATTAAAAAATTTTAATAAAAAATGTTACATCTAACATTCCATTAATAATTGACGAATATTTGGACGGAAGAACGAAAATGCAACTAAATCCAAACTCGTGGACTAAATTGTTGAGTTTGAAAACTAAGTACCTAAATGCTACAAAACTCAAACCTGAGATACCAAAAGTGTATTTTTTTGTCTTAGCTTCAACTGGCTCACGTTGAGGTCCCTCTAAGTTGCTTTGGAAAATTTTCCTTTTCTTTTTCTTTTTCCTTTTTGGTTATTCAAGTTTTCAGTACAATTTCTATTTCAATCCTTTGTTCCAATAAAATTAGCCAGAGCAATTTGATATGGGTTCAGGGACTAGATGACCACAGGTGGAATTGGAAAAACACTTGGTGGAGATGATGACTGGACTTGCAAAATCAAAATTGAAGAGAACAGAGAAAATGAAATTGAAATCTAGGGCAATAGGACAAGTGCAAAAAGAGAAGAAAAAGAATAATCAAATCGAAGAGATTAAGAACAGAAAAAGATTGCACGCAAAAATGAAGAACATGAGAAACAAAAAAACCAATAAGATGGAAACAAATAAGAACTGAAGAAGTGTAAAATCCGAATTGAGTTGAACACAAAACCAAACGGGATAGAACAAGCATGCTCAAACTCAAATGGGTTTAATCATGAAGGGCATGTAGTATCAGTGATTTCATAAAATTATATCTAATTACAATTGGTTTTGTCAAAGTGATTTTCATATAGCCATTTGAATGTTTGGTTTGAAGTGATTTACATATAATATTTGTTAACTTAAATTAACTATTCACACCAGAATTATGATAAAAAAAAAAAGTATATATATAGCTAAATGAACTATTCACAAAAAACAGAAGCAAAAGTAGAAAGAGAGGTAAGATTATTGATCAGATGAGGAGGAAGATGAGGAGGATGAGAAGGAAACAAAATGGTAGAAGATTACTGATCTTACCACAATCAAAACAATGACAACCAAAGAAAAGCTCCCTAGAAATATAATGGTAGCCAAAAGCTTCCAACTAACAATGCTCCAACAAGGATTTTCATATATACAATTAACAAAAAAAAGCCCCATCAGTAAGATCAAAATCGAAAACAGAAAAGCTTCACAAATGAAGGCAAACTCCAGCAATGCAATACCACCAAAAGCACAAACAAAAACACACCAAAGAAACAAAACTCACTGCCGTCAAATTCCAGAAACACACCGCCAATCAAAAGTAAGAAAAACAAACACAATTGGCAACCTAATCAATGAAGCAATTACGGAACAAATCGAAAACCTAGTTCAAAACGAAACACAAATCAAAACCACCGGTCAAAATTACATAAACAAATTGAAAACCTAGTTCAAAAATTTAAGAATAATGCAAACAGATCACAATCAATGTGGAAACCACACGTCCAAAACCCAAACAAGATTGAAGCTAACAACTACCAGCGAAAACCAACGAAATGATCAGCAGAACGAGAGAGAAAGCGGCCAGAGATGAAAGAGTCCTCTGAAGATGCTACAATGGTGAGAGAAAGCCGAAAAAATCGAAAGCAAAGAAATTGTTCAGGGCTGAGAATCGTGTTTTTATATTTATGGGCAAGCTGAATAAAATCCAGGTAAATTTTGGAGCTGATTTCAGGTCAGTCACCCTATCAAAAATCATCTACCAACTAACACTTCAAAAATCAATTTCATCCTCTGCGCAATTGCAAAAGTGATTTTGGCAATTCCAAACAGGCCAGAAGTAAATTGAAGCTGATATTCGAGTGAGAAATCGGATGAACCCATTGAGGAGCAAAATCGGTTACAACGAAACCAGACGATTGGATTCAAAATATAGAAAAACAAGAAAGATTGAAAGACAGAGATGGGAATTAAGAAGAATACCTGAGATCCAGAGATGAAAAAGGGAGCAGAACGGCAGTGCCTGATCCGAAGGAGGGGGAGCCGCCGTGAAACTGAGTGTCGAGGGAGGAGTTTTTTTTCTTTTTCTTTTTATTTTAAATGAACGATTTGGGCCGGGCCCAATGGGATACGACGAATTGGGCTTCTAAGGCTTCCTTGATTCATTATTATATCATCTTGATTCATTATTATATTATATTATAAGTCAAATATTGTCATGCATAAATAAGTCTCTTCCACGAGAAATAAAATATTTTTATATTTGTTTTTCGTGTTGTTATACATAATATATTTAAATTAATTTTTTTATTATTTTTTTTAATTTTAGAATCAATTCTTATATTTTCTTAAGAGTAACGAATACTTTGATAAGTACTAATATTTATTTGTCTGTAGTTACGTGTTATAATTCTCGCGTGTTGTTGTGACTATATTGATAAAAAAAAATTGTTTATTTGAATGATTACAGATGAATTTATGTTTGTTTATGAACTTTTAACATCTTTTAACCAAGATTCTATTGAATAATAATGTATCGTGGATAACTAAAGCTTTTTTAAAAAATAATTTTTTTTCAACTACATGAAAATAGAGAATTGGATTGAGTTGCAAAACAATTTTGAGTTAGGTTAGACTACTAATCCAACGAACCCGAACTTTTAGGTTGGTCCAAAAAGTTCCCTCAATCTAACGAGGTACACCCGGATCTATGATGTGTGTATACATATAAAAAGTAGTCGATTTAAAGAATTTAGAACTATAATTCTAATAAATCTCGTTGATCATAAAGACTTATAAGGGTCGTGGAAAAGGAAATACAAGAAGTGGACTCTTGGGACCTCAAATATCGACATAACAACCTTGAACGAACCGAAATTTCATCGCCGGTCCGAATGCAATCCCATTCTTTGGATCACCGAACTTTATATACGCCGGACAGTTCGCGTTCAACCGATACCTGCCTGAGATCCAGCTCCCAACCTTCCACCTAACCTGTTTCGTTGAGACAAAATATATTAAGTTAAGAATGAACAACATAAATAAGATGGAAAGTATAGTGCAACACAATTAAAAAAGAAAAATACTGATTACAACTGTATAAAATATATTCTACGAGCAAAACCTGTCCATTGATCTTGATATTGAACAGCATGGCTCCAACGTTATTATCCTCATTCAAAGCTTCAGCAAACTCGGGCGCCACCGGCACAGCTTCGCCGTACAAAAACGGTGACCAAATGGTGACATCATTGTGGCCTTGGTAAGTCGGCGGCAAGAGCGTCGGGAGAGTGACCTGCTGGCCGCGGTAGGCGGCGTAAACATCCATGATTTGGTAGTAAACACCAATGCGGGAGTTGGGGTTGTGGGAGGAGATGGTGACCTGCATGGTGGTCGAGATGGCAGCCGGTGGCACCGACGAGACGTTCAGGCCGAAAACGGTGACGTCTTGGAGAATGAGGCGGGGCTTGGACGGCCGGAGGATAGCCCAGATGAGGAAGATGACAAGGCTAATCAAGAGGATGACAGTGAAGATGGCGCAGGCTATTCGGCGGTAGAGACGGCGGCGCTCGCAGTGGTGGTGGTGGTGGTGGTCGCAGTCCTTTACCGTCATTGTTGTGAGAGAGAGAGAGGGATATATTTTTGGCTTCACAAACAAGATAGTTTTATAGTAGGTGACAGTGGAAGTACATTATTCAATTATTAGATGATTATTTTTTCGAAAACACATTATATTATATAACATACTAATAATTTCATTTAGTCCAATGATTATGACCGGATGGTCTATTGATCTAATACAATTCAACTAACCGCTAGCAGATATTGTCCTTTTTAAACTTTCCGCTTTAAAACCGTCTGATGTGGAAAAGTTTTCATAAAGAGTGTTTTGTTCTCTTCTCCAACCAATGTGGGACATTACAATAATGGTATCAGAGCCAAACACCGAACAATGTGCCAGTAAGGACGCTGGGCCCAAATGGGGGTGGATTTGGTGGCGATCCCACATTGATTGGAGAAAGGAATGAGTGCCAGTGAGGATGTTGGGCCCAAGAAGGGGTGGATTGTGATGTCCCACGTTGGTTGAGGAGAAGAACACAACACCCTTTATAAGGGTGTGAAAACCTTCCACTGCAGACGCGTTTGAAAGCCTTGAAGGGTAGCCCAAAAGGAAAATCCCAAAAGGACAATATCTGTTAGCGGTGAATCTAGGTTGTTACAGGTTATGTGATGCCTAGTAGGTTTGTGACAGTCTTGAGAAGAGGTGTGCTCGAAGGGTCTAGTAGATAGGAAGAGGTATGCTTGAAGGGTCTAATAGGTTTGTATCAATGTCGGAAAGCAGTATGTTCGGAGGGTGGTATGCTTGAAGAGTCTAATAGGTTTGTATCAATGTCGGAAAGCAGTATGTTCGGAGGGTGGTATGCTTGAAGGGTCTAATAGGTTTGTATCAATGTCGGAAAGTAATATGTTCGAAGGGTCGTTTAGTTATTTTATTTCTTGATCATTGACTATATTTCTTTTTTTAAAGTCAGAGATTCAAATTCTCGTACCTTCGTACTATGAAAACAAAATTTGAATTCGATATTCAATTAGAATTAACAATGAATAGCTTAAAAATGGAGCGATTTGATTCTGAAATCATGAAGAACGATGACAAGTGAACGGAAACTTAAAAGAGCAATAATATATGAATGGTGGTTATGAGTAGGTGAGTTTGGTAGGGTAAGGGGTAGGAGTTGGTTCATTTCCTTGCTTTGAAGGGAAAAAAAGAAGCCTCCTTTGAAGAAATGTGAGTGATGTAATCATATGGTTACAAAAGGAGAATTATTAATGTCATTTCCAACCTCCTTCTTCCTCTCTAACTTCTAAAGTTTTCGTATGACTTCACGTGTAAACCTAATCATGTATCGGGATTTCGATTTCGATTTCGATTTCGATTTCGTTTTCGATTTTTATTCCGTTATTATTATGGAAAGCAATTGAAATTACGTTGGAATTTAAAATTGAAACGTTACTATACTATTCTATCAATGGAAATATAAGTTGTGATGTCCCACATTGATTGAGGAGGAGAACAAACCACAATTTATAAGGGTGACATATTTTAAAGCTTTGAGGGGAAGCCCGAAAGGGAAAGCCCAAAGAACTTTACTTATTGTACTTCTCTACACGTACACGTAAACCCACTAAGTAAATACTACTTTCTCATAAACGGTAGCCTCGGGTACAAGCGGTAGACCTGGAATCTAAGCCTAACTCCGAAGCTGAGCTTCAACAAGCAGACCATTCAGGGCATAGGGTTGGTTCCAAACCTAGCCAGGCTCAGAATCTGCAAGCCCAGCCACGCACCTACGGCCCAAATCGACTCACATGCAGCCCAGTTTGCTTCCAAAGCCTACAGTCCAGCCACCTCACAACTTAGTCGAGTCTTCAACCCAACTCCCAATTTCAGTTGGACCCACTCGACTCAGTTCTGTTCACCCAGCCCTAAGCTGACCCGCAACCGAACCTACCCAAGACCCGCACGTCGACCTGCCTTGCGGTGGCTCGTCCTCGACTCACCCTTCAGCATGCGGCTCCCGCTCTGGCTTGACAGCTCCAATGGCTCCGACTCAATTTATCCAGCTTATTTGGTTTAAGTGATTAAAAATCACGACTCTTCACAATGGTATGATATTGTCCACCATGACTTTGTTTTGGGCTTCTCAGGAGGCGTCATACCAATCGAGTTAGTATTCCTCACCTATAAACCTATGATCTTCCACTAAATTAACCAAGGTGGGACTCACTCCCAAAATCCTCGACATAAGTTGTCCATTTTGAACCCCTTTGACATCTTTGGTCCTTGTCTTACCATTTTTTTACCATCTTAGAGCCGATTTTGACGTTTTTAGAGGCGTTTAAGGTTAGTATGACCATTGTTTGGTCAATTTCAATTATTTTTTAGTCAAAAGTAGAGTTAATTGATCTTGATTTAAATTGCAAATTACACTTTCGGATTAGCATCAAGAATAAGATATTAACATCGACTTAGGTCAATCAAGTAAGTGGCTATACTGTTGACTTGCTGGATGACTTATACGACGTATGAATGACACATGCTTTGTGGCCTTACACATGTCATATGTCATGATATATATTATGCTATAATAGAAGCTATGTTATAAGTTACGTTATGATGTGATTATGTTATGTTGTGGAATTATATATATAAAAGTGATCTGGTACGATGCATGAACTTCCGTAAGCCATGCCAAAATTATGTCAACATGGTCACCCTATGCCTATGAGACATTAGGAAGCCATTTATGTAATCATGAAAGACACGACAAATATTATGTATGAATATATCATAGAGACGTTATGTCATGAAAAGAATGAAGTTATGCCTTGCATCATAGGTTTATGTCATGATTTAAATCTATGAGGACCTCATGTATTTTGTATGTCACATGCATCTGAATACTTTCCCATTATAATGAATACAAACATGATATTATGCAACCTTCTTTCCCTTCATGACTTCGACAACGTGAGCATGTGTTAGCTAAAGAGCAAGTCTAGGGGGTACGAATAGGCCAACTTGATATGTCCACATGCGCGTGCACGTGTGTAAAGAAGTATTACACATCCAATTTTCACCCAAACATAAAAATAAAGTTCAAACTATGATGATTTTATGAAATGATAGATTCGGTCACGATTGCATGTGATTATATTTTCTGACCTCAATACTGAGGTTACTTACTGAATACCTTTAAATACTCAAGTCACGTGCTATTTTTTTTTCCAGGTAAAGCTAAAATACTCCTATAGGATGACAGTGTTGCTGTGAAGGCCACAGAAGTGAAGTTGTGATAGCTGCACTCATAATTTATATCCTTTAAGTTAGATATGAGCGACACTTTATTTTATTTTATTTAAATTCATGTTATCTATTTTTTTATAACGATAACAATATTGTTTTAAATGAATTTATTATGAACGTTTAAGTCCATGACATCGTTTTTGAAATGTTTTTACAGACTTGCATATGTTAAATGTCATGCATATAGTTGGAAATGGGATCCTTACATATAAAATCGATCAAGATTTTCTTCTGATTGTTCATGTTCTTGAGTTGTCCATGCTCTAGTAGACGATAGAGAAGAAGTAACAAAAGATGAAGAACAAAACGATGCATATGAGAGAGAAGAAAAAGATAGAGATGAGAGAGATTTACAAAAGTGTTACCTACGGGAAAGGAATTCCCCATTTCTTAAACCTATTCTTCTCTTAATTCAAACATCTCCCGATTTCTCCACTGATTTCAAGCTTCCGCCATGGTTGATTCGCCGTCTCTTTCCACTTCCCACCGAATTGATGTGTTTTGGCACGAGGGGATGCTCAATCACGACACCGGCTATGGCGTATTCGATACCGGAGAGGATCCAGGTTTTCTCGACGTGTTGGATAAGCACCCAGAAAACTCTGACCGGATTAAGAACATGGTTTCGATTCTCAAAAGAGGACCTATCGCTCCTTTCATCTCTTGGCATTCCGGACGACGCGCACTCCTTTCTGAATTGCTGTCTTTCCACGATCCAGGTGCTTCTTATTTCAATTTATAATTGGGAGATTTTGCTTTCCTGTTGATTCATGGGTTGAAATTTTAGAGAACTCTGTTGTGGTCTTGCATAGTTGTTTAGGTCTGAATGAAATCAATTGAGTCCTCGATGTCACCTGGAAATCAATTTAACGGAGAGTTTGTTTTTCCCTTTTTAGATTGAACAGTAGGGTTCTTGAATACGGAAGAAATTGAAGGATATAACTTACATATATGTTAGGATTGTTGGGATGGAGTCCCACGTTCGCTAATTTAGGGAATGATCATGTGTTTATAAGTAAGGAATTCATCTCTATTGGTATAGGGCCTTTTGGGGAAAGTAAAAGCAAAACCATGAGAGCTTATGCTCAAAGTGGACAATATCATACTATTATGGAGAGTCGTTATTCCTAACATGGTATCAGAGCCATGCCCTTAAATTAACAATGTCAATAGAATCCTCAAATGTCGAACAAAGAAGTTGTGAGCGTCGAAGGTGTAGTCAAAAGTGACTCAAGTGTCGAACGAAGGGTATATTTTGTTCGAGGGTTCCAAAGAAGGAGTCAAGTCTCGATTAAGGAGAGGTTGTTCGAGGGCTCCATAGGCCTTAAGGGAGACTCTATAGTGTACTTTGTTCGAGGGGAGGATTGTTGAAGATTGTTGGGAGGGAAGTCCAACATTGGCTAATTTAGGGAATGATCATGGGTTTATAAGTAATGTAAGTAAGGAATACATCTCCAATGGTATGAGGCTTTTTGGAGAAATCAAAAGCAAAACCATGAAAGCTTATGCTCAAAGTGGACAATATCATACTATTGTGGAGAGTCGTTGTTCCTAACGATATAGGCAGATAATTTCTACCCGTAAATCAAGTAAAAACATCGTTGAATGCTGTGCTTATAGTTTCGCTCATTTTTCCAGACTATGTAAATGAGCTAGTTGAAGCTGATAAAAAAGGAGGGAAGGTTATGTGTTGTGGAACATTTTTGAATCCAGGCTCTTGGGATGCCTCACTTCTTGCTGCTGGTACTACGCTATCAGCAATGAAGCATGTCCTTGACAGGCAGGGGAAGATTGCTTACGCACTGGTTAGGCCTCCTGGACACCATGCTCAGCCAACTCAAGCCGACGGCTATTGCTTCTTGAACAATGCTGGTCTTGCCGTTCAATTAGCCTTAAATTCTGGCTGCGAAAAGGTTGCAGTTGTGGACATTGATGTTCACTATGGAAATGGAACTGCTGAAGGATTTTACACGTCTAACAAAGTTCTGACTATTTCACTTCATATGGATCATGGTTCCTGGGGTCCTTCCCATCCTCAAACTGGATCAATCGATGAGCTAGGTGAAGGACAGGGTTATGGCTACAATTTGAATATACCTCTGCCGAATGGAACAGGGAACCGTGGATATGAATACGCCATGAAAACGTTAGTTGTCCCAGCGGTGCAGAAGTTCGAACCAGACATGATTGTCTTGGTTGCAGGCCAAGATTCAAGTGCTGTAAGTCAGTTCATTTATTTACATTCTTAAATGATGAATTACTTTGTCAAATTTTTGTGATTATGTAGATAAATTGGGGGTCTACTTATTTAATAAACATAATTCCTAGTTCCAGTTGGTGTTGAATGTCTGGTTTAGTTTCCTACTTGAGTTAGGTTGCACAAGTAACTGAATGATGAATATATAGATGAACAGTTGATAATTAGATGTAGAGAACCCCCTTTGGACATTGGAGATAATTTCAATGTGCAAACTGTGAAGATGCATGATTTTGAACAGGTTGTATGTTGAACACAACTTTTTGCGGGAAACACTTGCTCTCTTTATTAACACCAATCGGAAAAAGATTATAGGACACTCTATAGAAACTACTACACTCTAGGAATAAATGGTTAGATATTTTAGAAATAAATTATGTAGCCTCGACTATGAATACCTCTCTACCCTACCTAGGTTTTCATCCCAAGAAATTCAAAATATAGAGTGCAGTAGTTTCGATAGAGCGTTTTGTAATCTCTTCTCGATTGATGTTAATAAAGAGTGCGAGTGTTTCTCACAAAGGGTTATGTTCAACCTTCTGTGAAATTGTGACTGAAATATTGTAGACGGTCGGTGGTAATAACACTAATTATAGATATGGGTTGTGTTGTAAACTAGCTACTTTATAGTACTTTGGTTCTTGGTTCCGTTGGTTCTTGTTAGTCTGGGTTGTGTTGTAAACGAGCTACTCTAATTGCGATCCTGCTTATGGTCATGCTTACTTTTTGGTACAAATATTGGCGAAACGAACAACGATCCATCTCAAAGAGAAGTGGATGCATATATTTGATTGTAGTGAACTGACTTTTCTACTTTCGAATTAGTTTGATCCAAATGGAAGGCAATGCTTGACGATGGATGGTTACCGGAGTATCGGGCAGATGATGTCGGAGCTAGCAAATAAGTACAGCAGCGGAAGCCTCCTTATAGTCCAAGAAGGAGGATACCATGTCACTTATTCAGCTTATTGTCTTAATGCAACACTTGAAGGGATACTCAACCTCTCGCCTCGTTCGATATCGGATCCTATTGGTTGTTACCCAGAAGACGAGGCGTTTTCTGTGAAGGTAATTGATTCCATTAAAAGGTATCAAGATGAAAATGTACCGTTCCTAAAAGTGTAGCATTGTCCTGGTTGATGCTTGTACTGTGGTTGGATAGAGATTTGTAAGTTTAGTTGACACAATCTTCCACATGGCATCCAATGATCTAGAAAACCAACACATTTTGATGCATCAAAGTCACTTGTACTCTAAATATGATGTAAACAAGGATGAAGAGATGTGCAAATGGTTGAAGAAATGAGTCTTAGTTTGTAATGCACTTTGTTAGATCTTTGTATTAGGACAAATGCCTAAAGGGTTAGTTGTACGGAAATAAGTTAGTCGTATGGAAATCGTAAGTTACGGACAATTATGGTTGTATGATCGGGTCTTAGTCACGTTTGAGAGAAAGTATTGTTTTAATATGACGAATAAGTTAGTCGTATGGAAACCATAAGTCACGGACAATTACGGATGTATGATTGGGTCTTGGTCACGTTTGAGAGAGAGTATTGTTTTAATATGACGAATAAGTTAGTTGTATGGAAATCGTAAGTCATGGACAATTACGGATGTATGATCGGGTCTTGGTCACGTTCGAGAGAAAGTATTTTAGAAAACGTGAGTGAGGAAATGCATTTGTAAGAAAACAATGCCATAGGCTAAAGGTAAATAAACAACAATCACAACTTTGATAGTATATAGCCTGGAAGAATTGACGACTAGTGCATTTTGAGGCATTTTAACCATGATGGGTGTAGACATGATTTTGGTGAACAATCATACATCTAACACAACAAAAATATAAAGGGGTTCGGTACGGACATGTAGCTTTGGACAACACGTCTTGAACAAACATGACCGTGACACTAAGCACGAAGCTTGATGCTTTGTTCGGAGAATCATGTTACAAAAACATTTATAATATGGTATGATAAATCTTATAATTTATTTCTAATTTTATATAAACTTTCTATTTTATAAATTTTAAATATGGAATTTATAATAGGGTATAATCATGTCTAGCTTAATGATTCTTCTTGATTAAAGGCAAAAATACTTGTTTGAGATTCGAATCACTCCACAAGCAAGATTGATCATGTCAAGCTTGAATGATTCTACATGTCACTTAAACTATACAGAATTGCAAAGAAACTTAGTCATTGGCTAAAGAAAGCACAAATATTTCTTTTACTACATATTCCAAGTCTACCTACAAATACAACATACATGATTTTATATAACCTCAAAATGAAACAAGTGACCTTACCAGAGACATTTCAAGAATTTGTAACATTCATAGTTTATGACCATAATTAGCCACGATGTAAATGTAGGTAAATAAAAAGTCTTAAAATATATTAATAAAATACAATAACCATAAAATTACTCTAGATTGTAATCCACTCAAAATTTATAACAATAAAGCTTCATCCTTCTTCAATGTGGCATGAATGGAAATATCTTTTAATAATTTCAACACTATTTTCTTCACATTTTCATTGAAGTAATTACATGGTTGATGTCTCTTGGTTCATATCACATGACCTCCTCTATCGTCATGTTTGTGGCCATACCCACGACCTTTGTTTTCCTTGTTGTGGTCGTTGTGTCTCTTTGTACCATAAAAAGAAAAATCAACCGCATTTTTTTTCATATGTGTGAGTCACTTCTCGTGTGTGAGTAAAATGTGTTTCTCCTCCTCTCTGTCGTCGTAGCCACGAAATCTCTCATTATGAACGTTAAGAAGATCAAAGATCTGCTCAATCAACATATTTTTGAGGTCATCAAACTACTTGATTGAGATAACAATCTGCCTGAATCTAGAGGGGACGTCTCGAAATAACTTCTAGACGATGGAGATCTCCTCCACCTTTTTGCCTAACGAATGGATAATATTGGTGACGATCATCATCAACTTCATGGCAAAATCGTCTACCAACCCACCACCTTATGCAAATGACTTCAAACTCACTTTTCAGAGTCTGCACCTTAGCACCATCGACCCTTTCTACACTCATATACATTGTTTGAAGCATCCCCCACGTGGCTTGTATCGAATCCTTCTCTGCCAACACAAGAAAAGCATCGTCTGAGACTGATTAGTAGATGGCAATAGGAGTCATCTTATCCTCACACACTTCAACGTCGTCACCATGCTCGATGAAATCTCACACATCTTATGTCTTAAATTACCACACATCTTTATCAACCATGCTCCATAGTTACTCTTCATGAGTAATGGGTACTAAAACGTTAAACTCCCCTCCTTTCTACCCTCTATCATTGTCACATCTCCTTTACCAACTTTTTGTGGTGACGACATTTGTTTGACATCCTAGCTAAGCAGACAGAACAACTTTAGGGGAGAATTTTTTTTGTCCCCGAACAACTTTAATTTTTTTTTTTTAATAATAACTACTACTAAATAAAATACACTAATCATTTAAAATAAAAAGGCTAAAATAATATTTAAAAAAAATAAAAACAAAATCCACAAAACCCTAAAAATTATTTTTCGTATTAAAGACTCATAATAAATGTCAAATATAATAAATTTTAAAATTAACCCAAACAAAATAAACCCAAATCATAAAAGAATTTAAATGAAATATACTAAACATATAATTTTGCATTAAAGTCCATTGAAGGGACAGCTCACACGTGGGAGTGTTTGGCGGCGTGGAATTTGTTTTTCTATTTTATGGATTAAATATATTCCTACGAGGAATAGAATCATCCTCAATTAACGCCGACTTTTTATTTTCCTTATTATTTTATTATCACACGTGGGTCCCACTTTCTTAAAATAATAACCACTAATTTTAAAATTACATAAAAAATAAAAAATAAAAAATAAAAAAACGTAGAATTATCCATTTATTAATAATTGATTAAAAAATTTGTAGATATTGCTTTTGCAATTAAATCATTTTTAAATTTAGATTTTCGAAGATCTTTTAAATATTTTTTAAATAAAAGTGCGTAAATCCAGGATAATTATTATATATATGAATGTGATTTTTTAAATAATTAAACATTTATTATAATATTTTATTACACGTCATTTACCATATATATTTCATAAAATACAAATTTCCACGTGTATATTTCCAAATACGAATACCAACAAAAATAGTAAAGTATTTCACTACATATTTAAATTCCATATTTATTTAAGATGAACTAAGAATCATAAATAATAAAAAATTTAAAATAATATATATATATATATTTGTTATAAATTATATAATATTGTAAAATAATAATTTTACAAATTTTTTAATAAAAATATGTTCACAAATTAATTAACCAATAGAATTATTGGTATGTCTTAATAACTCGACAAATCTGGATTATCCAACGCAAACCGTAGAAATAGGTTAGGCTAAATTTTTTTCGGTTTGGGTTAAGTCAATTTGGTTTGTGGGTTGACATTCTTTTAACGATGGTAACTGATATGAGTAAATGTTGTGACTTATAAATGTTTATATTTGAATTTTATGAGATTTTTAAAAGTTGTGAATCTGGTTCGTTACTCAAATCACCAACCCAACCCGTATACACCCATTAACAATAGTTTATACTCAACCTTGTACTTAGTAGACAACTATGACTAATTTTTTTTAATTATAAATATATTATCGAATAGTGAGACGTTCCAATCTTCCAGTTCTATCTATTGTCGAACTAAAATAATTGGTTTTGTATAAGATAAATACAAAATATTAAAGAAAAACTATGTTATTTTTAGAAAAATATTTGATTTTATAACTAAAATCTATGTTCACATGTTTAAATCTTTTCTTTTGACTTCTTTTTGAAGTGTTCTTGAACAAAAAAAAAAAAAGTCATCTCCTTTTGACTTTTTTTTCCACACAAAAAAAAAAAAAAAAAAAAAAAATCCGAATTTCAGTGGAAAGGCATAGCTGGATGTTGAGTTTGGGCGTAGTAATTGAGTGTCGGCGAGCTCAACTGTGGGTGGGTGGAGCATGCTGCCACTGTTGCTTTAGGTAATAAGGCCAAATGGATGGATGAAAAAGACAAAGGGAACCGAGTTAGGTTCAAAGGAAGAGCACCCGACGATCCAGAAACAGACAGTCGTAAAGGCGCCTTCTCTACTTTGCCCCATCTATCCCTCTCTTTCTTCTTCTTCTTCTTCTTCTTCTTCTTCTTCTTCTTCTTCTTATGGAAGCTTTCACTGTCCCTTCTCCTCTTCTTCGTCATTGAGGAAACAGAGCTTCGATTTTCAGGTGTTTTTACCTTTTTTTCAATGCATTTTCTGATCTGGGTTTTGTTTGTTTCGGCTTGATTCGTTTGAAATTGATGCGATTTTACATTGCATTTGGGTTTATTGTTCTAGTTTTTTTCTCTGTTTTTGTTTATTTGTAGATTGGAAATGGTGGATGAGCGGTTGGGGCTCTGTTTCTCTCTGTTTTTGTTGTGCCTATCAAGTGTTTGTTTATATGCCACTGACGTAAATGATGTGAAAATTCTGAATGATTTCAAAAAGGGTTTGGATAATCCAGAGCTTCTCGAATGGCCTGACAATGGAGATGACCCATGTGGGGTTCCTCCATGGCCTCATGTTTACTGTTCAGGTGATAGAGTTTCTCAGATTCAGGTTCAGGGTTTGGGTCTAAAAGGGCCATTGCCTCCCAATTTTAACCATCTCTCTAAGCTCTCCAATTTGGGTCTCCAAAAGAACAAGTTCAATGGGGCATTGCCCTCTTTCAGTGGCTTATCAGAACTGGAATTTGCTTTCTTAAACGACAACGAGTTCGACACGATCCCAGCGGATTTCTTCGATGGTTTAAGCAGCATTAGAGAATTGGCTTTGGATTATAACCCTTTGAATGCCACTGTTGGTTGGACTCTTCCTGATGAGCTTGCTAAGTCAGTTCAGCTCACAAATCTTTCACTGATACAGAGTAATCTTGCTGGACCTCTCCCTGAGTTCTTGGGGACATTGCCATCACTGTCAGCTCTCAAGCTTTCCTATAACAGGTTAACAGGTCCAATTCCCAAAAGTTTTGGGCAGTCTTTGATGCAGATTCTGTGGCTAAATGGCCAAGATACTGGAATGATCGGTTCGCTCGATGTAATTCCGTCGATGACTTCGTTGACTCAACTATGGCTTCATGGAAACCAATTCTCAGGAGTGATCCCTGAAAATATTGGGGATTTAGCTTCTTTGTATGATCTTAATCTCAATAGAAACCAACTTGTTGGTTTGATTCCTGAGAGCTTGGCCAATATGAATCTGCATAATCTGGTTCTCAATAATAACGTTCTAATGGGTCCAATACCAAAGTTCAAGGCTCTTAATGTTACTTATGATAACAACAATTTTTGTCAATCAAAACCAGGTCTACAATGTGCTCCTGAAGTCACTGCTCTTTTAGATTTTCTTGGCAGTCTGAATTATCCGATACGTCTTGCATCAGAGTGGTCAGGGAACGATCCATGTCAAGGACCATGGTTGGGGATTAGTTGCAATCCCAAGTCTGAGATTTCGATAATCAATCTGCCGAAGCGTGGTCTTCTTGGTACTTTGAGTCCTGCCATATCGAAGTTAGATTCACTGATGGAAATTCGACTTGCTGGAAACAATATTAGTGGTAAAGTTCCTCAGAATTTTACGAGTTTGAAATCTCTGAGGTTGTTGGATTTGACTGGAAACAATTTCGAGCCTCCATTACCGAAATTTCGAGATGGGGTTAGAGTTTTAACCTTGGGGAATCCTTTTTTGGTATCTAATCATTCTGCAGCACCTCCTTTACCTGTTACACAGCCACCGGGTACCAGTGTGGCGCCTCCACCAGAAACATCCTCAGGTGATGCGAAACCACCACCGTCATCAAAAGGGAGTCCAGTTCCAAGATCTCCGGTATCATTAACGAATTCCTCTTCATCTGGGACACAGAAATCTTCAAAGCCAAGAAGAGTTATATACGTGATCGCCACAGTGCTTGTCATATTCATGATATTCCTATCAGTTTTGTTCTGTATCTTCTGCTATAGGAAGAGAAAACGAGCAGATGAATCTCCTGCATTTGTGGTGCACCCAAAAGATCCTTCTTACCCTGAAAATATGTTTAAGATTTCTGTTTTGAATAAGAACCCAGGAAACTTATCCAATAAAACAGGAACTAGCATGACAAGTTCTAGTAGTGGTGGAACTGAAAATTCTCATTTGATTGAGGATGGGAATTTGGTTGTAGCCGTGCAAGTTCTTCGTAAGGCGACCAATGATTTTGCCCCTGAAAATGAGCTTGGACGAGGCGGGTTTGGTACCGTCTATAAAGGTGAGTTGGAGGACGGATCGAAAATGGCAGTGAAGAGAATGGAGGCTGGATCAATCAGTAATAAAGCATTAGAAGAGTTTCAGTCTGAAATTGCTGTTCTATCCCATGTTAGGCATAGACATCTGGTGTCGCTTTTGGGGTACTCCACAGAAGGAGCTGAAAGGCTTCTTGTGTACGAGTATATGCCTCAAGGTGCTCTTAGCAGGCATCTCTTCCATTGGAAAGCTCTTAAATTGGAGCCGTTATCGTGGATGACTCGGCTCACAATTGCATTGGATGTTGCTCGAGGGATTGAATATCTACATAGTTTGGCCAGACAAACGTTCATACATCGAGATCTTAAATCGTCTAATATTCTTCTGGATGATGATTTTCGAGCAAAAGTTTCGGATTTTGGATTGGTCAAGTTGGCTCCAGATGGAGAAAAGTCGGTGGCGACAAAGCTTGCTGGTACATTCGGGTACCTAGCACCTGAGTATGCAGGTACTTTCTCTATTTTATTTCTCATAATTCATAGCTGTAACATCCCTAGACCACCACTAGCAGATATTATTTTCTTTGAGTTTTCGGTTTTGGGCATCCGCTCAAGGTTTTCAAGACGAGTTTGCTAAGGGAAGGTTTCCACACCCATATAAAAAATGTTTCGTTCTCCTCTCCAACTCATGTGGGTCCAGCATCCTCGTTGGCACTCGTTCCCCTCTCTAATCGATGTGAGATCTCACAATCCATCTACCTTCGTGGCCTAGTGTCCTTGCTGGAACTCGTTCCTCTATCCAATCGATGTGAGATTTCACAATCCATCCACCTTCGGAGCCCAGCATCCTCGCTGGCACTCGTTTCTCTCTCCAATCGATCTAGGATCTCACAATCCACCTCCCTTCGGGACCCAACGTCCTCGTTGGCACACCACTCAATGTCCACCCCCTTCGAGGTTCAACATCCTTGTTGGCACACCACCCGGTGTCTGGTTCTAATACCATTTGTAACATCCTAAGCCCACCACTAGTAGATATTGTCCTATTTGGGTTTTTTCTTTCGGGCTTCCCTCAAGGTTTTTAAAACGGATATGCTAGGGGAGGTTTCCATACCCTTATAAAGAATGCTTCATTTTCCTCCCCAATCGATGTGAGATCTCACAATCCACTCAGGGAGGTTTTTATACCCTTATAAAGAATGCTTCGTTTTCCTCTCCAGTCAATGTGAGATCTCACAATCCACCCCCTTCGAGGTCCAGCGTGGGCTGGCACTCGTTCCTCTATTAAATCGACGTAGGATCTCACCATAGCAACTCAAGATGTTAATCTGGCATATACTAATCTAGTTTGGTTCAAGTTAGCTGCAAATACAAGTTTATTTGATTTGTCTGAACTTTTTCAAGCCATGTTAGACATTAGTTTGTTCAACAGATTAGGAACAACGTTTTAGATGGAGTAAAATCATTGGCTTTATGACTCCAAACTAAGAAACTTTCTGAGATCTAATTCTTCTGCACTGTTTTATTTCATTTCTGATCAAATTCTTTGAATTCAGTGATGGGGAAGATCACTACAAAAGCTGATGTATTCAGCTTTGGGGTGGTGCTGATGGAACTTTTGACTGGAATGATGGCACTCGACGAGGCGCGCCCAGAGGAAAGTCGGTACTTAGCTGAATGGTTTTGGCAAATCAAATCGAACAGAGAAAAGCTAATGTCTGCTATCGATCCATCTCTATCCGTAAACGACGACCTCTTTGAGAGGATCTCCATGATCGCTGAATTGGCAGGACATTGCACAGCTAGAGAGCCAACCCATCGTCCCGATATGGGACACGTCGTGAGCGTGCTTTCGCCTTTGGTTGAGAAGTGGAAACCAATTCAAAACGATGCTGCGAGTTTCTCCGGGATCGATTACAGCCTACCACTTCCTCAAATGCTGAAGGTATGGCAGCAATCTGGAAGCCGGGAAACGAGCTTTACGAGCCTTCAAGACAGTAAGGGAAGCATCCCCGCCCGTCCCACCGGATTTGCAGACTCCTTCACCTCCGTTGATGGAAGATGAGTAAACTCGTTACAACACACAAGGGTGAACATTCCCTTTAGAACTATTGCCATCTTTGTTGAATATAATATATGATCAATTACAACTAAAACAGTGCTTTTGATTTCACATTTTCCCCCCCATATTTATATCATGTTTCTTTATACCATGGAATTTACGCTGTAAATAATGGTGCCCATTGCAAATATGAAAGATATTTTCCATTTAAGTTCACGCCCCGTGTCAAGGCTATGGGCTCTGGTATTTCTCTACAATATGGTCACGTTATTTATTTCTCATTTCTAAGAGTGAAGACTATCCCCACAATCAAACACGAGTCATTTCAAGATCTTTTGTATTCACTCAAATGCATATTAAATTTTTTTTTGAAGATCCTTTGTATTCACTTAGATGCATATTAAATTTTTTTTTTGAAGGAGGTCACATGACATTAAATTGCTCCAAGCAAAATACGTCTCAATATCCCTCTCATTTGGATATTTACCCGTCTTTTTTGCAATGAAAATTATTATTATTATATTACTAAATTTAATAAAATTAACTTCAAATTAATAATAATGTTGAAGATTAGTACATGAACTATTGATACCAAAATATTAAAAATAAGAGACAATTGTAGTGAAGGGGAGGATTCTTTAGCCTTTGATAATGGACCAATTATGTTTGTATGATTATCATTTTTCTTCCAATATTATTTTAATAAATAACTTTAGCTATTTTATTCGTAAAATAATATATTATTCAAAGTTTCTTTTAATTTTAAAATATATGTCAAATAGAGATGTTAATTTGACTCGGAATTCTTCATTTGGTGTTCATGGGATTCTTCATGGAGGTATTGAACTTGCCCGCCAACTATTTGAGAAAATGCCCAAGTAAACTTTGGTAACAAGGTACACATTATTACTCCTAAGATTGAGCATCATAATGAATGCATTGTCATCACATCTGAAAATGTAAGCAAACCCCTCGATCGATTAGCGAGTTTTGATTCTTGATTCACGAAAGGCATTACGAACACTACTTGATTGCATAAAACATTTGGAGCAATCTACAAAGTTGATACTAGAATGTAAGCGAGTCAAGTTTGGCCAAAATTGATGTCGAAACAAAAATCGAATAGATGGAAACTTGTGAAACCAACCCCACAAAGCATATCTTGGCATCATAGTTTATACAATCAGTGTTGCTTCATAAACCGTGTTTGCACCCTATCAGCCACCTCGCCTTTCCCATGAATCCTACAAGCACTCAACAGGGCGCCCCACAATGCCTCATCAGGCTCAATCTCCATCTCCATGATCAACTTCTCTGCTTCTTCCACTTGTCCCACCCTCCCCAGCAAATCCACCATGCAGGTGTAATGCTCCAACCCAGGCCTCAAATCGAACCCCATTTGCATCATACCAAAATACTCCTTCCCCCTCTCAATCAACCCTCCATGGCTACATGCCGTGAGAAGAGCTGTAAAAGTGAGCTCATCCGGCTTTTGTCCCTCTTCCACCATCCTCTCAAACAATCCAAACACCTCATCAAACATCCCATGAACACCATAACCCGCCATCAACGCAGACCACGACACCTCATTTCTCTCAGGCATTCCATCGAACACTTTCCGTGCAACACCCAAGTCCCCGCACTTGCCATACATCGTAATCAACGCATTCAAATTCGGCAAATCGGTGGAGAACCCATTAATCACAACAGCCCCATGAACCTGCCGGCCAAGGCGCAAGGACGAGAGCCCCGTACATGACTTGATCACCGGCGGTAAAGTATGACGGTCAATGGGCTTTCCAGAAAGAAGCATGCGGCGGAAAATCGAGAGTGATTGGGAGAAGAGACGCAGAGAGGAGTGGGCTCTGATGAGGGCATTAAAGAGGAAGGTGGGGCGGCGAGTGGCGAAGGAGAAGATGGTAGTGGCTTGTGGGAGATGGTGGCAGGCGGCGTAGGTGGAGGCAAGCTTGGTTCGAATGAAATCATGGTGAGAGATTCCGAGTCGGATGGTTAGAGCGTGGATTTGCTTGAGGGTGCGGTGGTTCTTGGTGGAGGAGCATGCTTGGAGGAGAGCAGCGTAGAAGGGGATTATGTCTTGTGGTTTGGGCATTTACCAGATCGAAGGAGATGAGGCTTCAAATCTCTCAGCTCTTTAGTATTGGTAGACCAAGATGAAGGCCAAAAGACGCCTCATGATTAACTTCAAGCATTCCCCTGTTCTCCTCTTAACTTCAAGCATACCCCTTAGAACTCAATCTATCGACCAAGAACTCAATCTATTATTCAAAGAAAACATAAAAGGCGAAAATAGAGCGCAAAGAATCTAACAAACAGTTGAAATAGTTGATGTTGGAAAGTTGAGGTTGAGGTATGGTGCAATCAAGATTGAGAATGGAATTCTTAGTTGACTGAATAAATGTGGTGGGAGATTGTTGGGATATGGAGTCTGATGGCATAGGGTAGAGATATATATAGTAGATATTTGATAATAATTTGGTAGAGATATATATATAATAGATATTTCGATTGTTGGGATATGGAGTCGGATGACATATGGTAGAGATATATATGGTAGATATTTGGTAGAGATATATATAAAATATATTTAGTAAAGATCTAGTAGATATAGTACACTGAAACTATATATATATATATCCTGTTAGACAGTACAATAGACATTTTTTTCATTATCTATATTCTCTCTTTGTGTACATACCTAAATTCATCGATAAAACGTAAGTCAATATTCTTCCTTGAGTTTTCTCTCTCTTATTCTTTGTGTTTATCTTGATCAAGTGTGTGGGTTGTTGTGCGATCCTAAAAACCAAGGCACAACAAAGATGAAGGCCGTCAATTCGACAGTTTTACCTGGTTTAAGAGTTGCAAAGAGAACTCCGATCAAGCTGAGGACTTGGACTTAACAAACCGACTTTGTGATAGTCAAGATGGATGACTTCAACATCGTGTTAGGGATGAACTTTTTGCTAGAACACAAATTCATTCTCATGCCCCTAGCGAAATGCTTAGTAGTAATAGGGCTAAACTTGACGATTATTCAGACAAACACCCGTCAACCAAGAGGGTGAAATGATGTCGATGCTATAATTGAGAAAGGATCTTAGTCATGAAGAACCTATGATCACTGCCATTGCTATATTCGAAAAGAGGAGTTCAAGTGAGACAACCTCAACAGAAACCTCTTGGCCGCTACAAGAACACCGTGATGCAAATCCTAAAGGACAAACAAAGGATTTATCCCCACTTGGGGAGATAAATCACGAGATTAATTTTATGTTAGGGGCGAGATCGCCTGCCAAATATGAGTGTCATGTTAAAATATCACCACTAGCCCAATAGGGCTAAGCCCGACCATTGTAAAGTAATTATATTTATGTTAAGAAAATGATTTAGGGATTTTAGGGATAAATTTAGGAAAATGATTTAGGAAGTTTAGGAATAAATTTAGGAAAATGAGTGAGGTATTTTAGAAAAAACATTATAAATTTTAGCAATAGATTGGCTACTATCTCGTATAAATACCCTCCACCCTACTTAGTTCATCATCCAAAGAAATCCCAACCAACACAACGTAGTAGTTTCTACAGAGTGTTTTGTAAACCTCTTCTCGATTTGTCTTAATAAAGTGTGCGAGTGTTTCCACAAAGAGTTGTGTTCAACAATCTGGTATCAGAGCGAGGTTAGTGCAGGGTATCTGATCTCTTGGAATTCTTAGTATGCTCTGTGGTTGCAGCTTTGTCTGATTTTCCACATGAGAAACGATTTCTTGAGATTAGTAGTGAGTGAGTTTCTTTTGTGTCATGAGTAGTTTGTGACTCTGCAAGTCTTGTGTCGAAAGAGCTTGTTTGGTATTACTGAGGTATAGCCAACACGATGGGTGATTTTCAAATGGTTGGAGGAATTAAGAAACTCAACAACAACAGCTACAACACGTGGGCAACATGCATGATGTTCTATTTACAAGGACATGATCTTTGGGAGATCGTTGACGGGTGCGAAACTACGCTGCCAGAGGATGATTCTAATGGTGCCTTGCGCAAATGGAGAATCAAAGCAGGCAAAACAATGTTTGCCCTGAAGACCACAATCGAAGAAGGGATGTTAGAGCATATTTGGGATGACTAGACACCGAAAGAAGCATGGGACACGTTCATGATGTTCTCAAAGAAGAACGATACGGGACTACAACTTCTGGAGTACGAGTTGTTGTCAATTTCACAATGTGACATGACAATTTCTCAGTACTTCCACAAGTTCAAGTCGATCTATCGGGAGATTACTAAACTAGACCTAAAGTTCGCAATTGGAGAAGATCGAATGAAGAGAATCATAATCCACGGATTGCGACCAGACTATCGAAGCTTCATTATTGCTGTACAAGGATGACCCACTCAACCATCACTTCTAGAATTCGAAAATTTGTTAGCTAGCCAAGAAGCCATGGCTAAACAAATAGGAGGCATCACATTGAAGGGTGAAGAAGAAGCACTCTACACAAGTGAAAGCCGGAGCAATAATGAGTCGTCTACCAAACGTGGATATAATGGTGACAAAAGAAGAAGTCACAAAGGAACTGTGCAACCAAGAAAAGCTTAGAAGAATGATAACAATAACTCTTAAGGGAAGAGATTTGAAGGCATCTGCTACAATTGCAGGAAAAAGTGCCACATGCCCAAAGATTGTTGGTCCAAGTAAAAAATCTGTCGAAAGCAATGTGGTATCCTCCCACATGGAGATGGAGGAGGAATGGGATGCAGAGGTACTGTATGTCATAGAAGAAGATGAGCTAGCACTCATGTCGATGATGGGAGACCATATCGATTATGAGAATGATTGGATCATTGATTCAGGAGACTCAAACCACATGATTGACAATCAAAGTGGTGCAATGGAAGAGGGGTGGCCCTCAGAGAAGGAAGTATTACCAGCCTTGAGAAAATTGAAGAAATTCTTTTGACGGGAGAGCAAACTGAAGAGATTCTTCCACAGAAGACGGGGGAGCAAACTGTACACATTTGCTTAAGTGCTGATGTGCCTAAAGATTCAAGTGACACTAGTGTTGGTGAGCAAAAAGTGACTCAATCAAGTGAACCTAGTGAAAATGAAATGACACCTCAACAACTCAGACATTCAGAAATAATCCTAAAGCCAAATCCAGAGTATGCCAACGTTGTGGAAGACGGAGTTAATAAGCCAGAGCTATATGAGAATGTATCATAAAACTCGATTTGGCAGAAAGCCATGGAGGAAGAAATTGTAGCCCTGAAGCAAAATCAAACTTGGGAACTAGTGCCAAGATTAAGAGATGTTAAATCTATCTTTTGCAAGTGGATTTACACAATAAAGTGTACCCTGGATGGATCAATCGTGAGATACAAAACTTAGACCGTAGATCCAGGGTTCTCTCAACAATACGGACTAGACTATGATGAAACGTTTAGTACAGTGGCAAAGATCATTATCGTACAAGTTCCTCCAGTACTTGCGGCAAATAAAGATTGGAAATTATGGCAGATGGATATGAATAATGCTTTCTTGCATAGAGAGTTGGACTGAGAGTTCTACATGAACCAACCAAAAGGATTTGAGAATGAAGTTGGAGTCATTAGTCATGTAATAACCCAAAAATAAATAAAGAAATAAACAAATAAAAATAATTAAAAAAAAAATAGTTAAAATAATAAAATAATAAATAAATAAATAAAAATTAAAAGAAGAAAAACGTTTGGTAACGGATCCCTCCTCCTTCCTTCAATCTCTCACCACTCCTTCCCTACAAATAAATCTAGCAACAAATCACTAATCTCTTTTCTGTAAAAACAACAGCAGATTTACCCAGGATTCTTCCTTCCTACAAAAACAAATAGAAAAAGAAAACAAAAGGTTTAAGCAGACTAGCTCCGCCGGAGGAGATATGTCATTTGAAGAGGTCAGTATGTTAAATCTTCATTTCATTTTATTAAATAATATTAATTTGGTTACAATTATTTAGTTTTGAATGAGAGATTTGAAAAGAATTCTGTATGAGTTTAGGAAATCAAAACCAATTATATTTTAGATCTACTAAATTGTTGCAATGATTTAGGTTGTAATTTGATATGAATTATAGGAAAAGAATATAACCAAATGAATGATTAAATTAAAAGCTAAGAATATAATTGTTAACTAAATCAGAAAGAAGACAAAGGAAATAAGAAAAAATGAGATAGAGATAGAAATACAGAACACTTAACTGAAAAGAAAAATAATAATACAAATAAAAAGGAAAGATTTGGAAGTAGGAATAGATTAACAAAATTGAATAATACCTTCCTAAAAATAATTACAGAAGAAGAGGAAAGATTGAGGAAAGATTTGTTGAACAGGATTTAACAGTAAAACAGAAATATCAGAGTGTAGTGAGCTCCTATAAATTTTGTCTAACACGAAATATCAGAATTTTACGATGACCAATCTAAATTAGAGAAATAATTTTATAGAGTTCAAACTTGAAGCTGATGTCATGAACTCATATAGGTTGACTCGGATTTCAAAGGACGGAATCAAACTTTCATTAAAGATATATTTGTGACAACGACTTAAGCTAGCTAGGTAAGTGACCTTACTATCGGCATGGTTATATTTGATATTGACACGTGCCCTGTGGTTCTGTACGTGTCATATATATTGATATGTGTGAATTGTCTGTGGATCGATATGCTTCCTATATGTTATGTTATATTATGTTATAATATGTGGCTTGTATGATAATAATTATGGTACGATGTGCTCAAGGATATGTTTGAGATAGGGTACGATAAGGATGCACAAAATGAAATGTAACGATAGGAGTAAGATACGATCATGAAACGTTAGAGTTAGGTTACATACCGGAGTGCTATGGATAGGAGAGATTGATGAAAGAATACGGTTAGGTTATGGGTAGAAAGGGATAGGTTTGTGATAGATTGATAGAACGATAGCGTTAGGGTACGTTCTTGTGCGATATGACTAAGGTACGTCACGTAATGATATGTCTGTGATAGGTATAAGAACGTTAAGGCTATGGTAAGTTAGAGAACGATATGACTATGAAGTGTTTACGTTATGACTTGGTTATGATATGATACATTGTATGCTAGATTATTGTGCTTAAGTACGAAATCATGTGAACGTGAATGTATGTTATTTATGCTGCTTAGTTATGTGATATGAATGCATGTGACGATGTGTGACCCTTGTACGATTATGGCTTGTTGTATGAGTATTGGATTGTAACTGAATGAATTGTATGACATGAAATACGGTAAATTGCATGATACATAACCCCACTAAGAATATGTATGATATGTAACGAAATGAGAATGAGAATGACATGTAAGCATGAAAACGTGACACGGGGTTATGTTCATTAAATGATGACCGTAGGACTAGTGGGACCTCATGCATATTGTGTGATCATGCATTTGGGGGGATACCCCTATCCCATCACGAGAGTACGGACGCGTACATTCAAATGGCAGGACAACGATTGTTATGCCCTGCATAGCGCTGCCGTGACGGTTTTAGTTTTAACGGGTCCCGGTGGGCCCCCAGAGCATGCCCACTGGCTAGGGACAGTGGCTTAGCTGTGTGCGAACTAGCTAGTGAGCCCATACTCACACGTATGGGCTGTGTGTAGAGTATATGGTACACGTCCACGATTACCTGTTAGGATTACATCGTAGGGAAAACGAAACGAAAGATAGGTCCCATCATTTCATTGCATGTGATTGTTGCATTTAACCCCAATAGTGGGGTCACTTACTGAGTATTTCTTTAAATACTCAAGCCATGTGCTACTACATTTTTCAGGTTAAGGCAAGACATTCCTGTACGGCTGACGATGACATCACAACTCGAGATCATGGCACATGCATAGGATAGTGGCATTTATTTTCTTAGACTTAGGATAGAACAGGATGTTTTAAACTTAAACGTTTATTTATTTTATTTCGAGTCTTTTATTGTGTCATTTTAAAGATGTTTTCAAAACACGTAAGTCCATGGCTGTGTTTTAAGATAAAGGTTATGTTTTATGGAATTTAAATGAAGTCTTCCGCATTCAATGTTTATGGTATGTATACAGTAGCGACCTTAAATTAAGTAGAAAATTTTGAGTCGTTACAAGTCAGTACATGCGAAGTCTGAAGAAGCTTCCTTTGGATGCGGCTCGACAAACCTTGATATATGTCAAACGATATCTCGATACTCAAAGGTCAAGTATCGGATATGTGTTTAAGCTCAGTTCGAGTAGGAAAAGACAACCAACAATATCATTGTTTATTAGAGAAATAGAGTACAAAGCAACGACTGGAGCATCTTAGGAAAGTACATTGCTGAAACTCTTGATAGAAGGTTGGCGCAGGAAAATTGACTATCCAATACTACTTCATTGCGACAACCAATCTACGATTCGCCTAGCAGAAAATTCGGTGTTTCATGCTAGAACAAAGTATGCGGAGGTACACTACCATTGCATTAGAGAAAAAGTCCTGAAGAAAGAAATCGAGATGCAGCAGATCAAGACGCATGACCAAGTGACAGACTTGTTTACAAAAGGGCTTAACACTGGCAAACATGAGAGTTTTCATTGTCAGCTCAACATGGTGCAACCAATGAGAACTAGTGCTGAGGGGGAGTGTTAAAATATCGCCACTAGCCCAATAGGGTTAAGCCCAACCATTGTATGAGTAATTATATTTATGTTAAGAAAATGATGGAGAGAATGTAGAAATAAATTTAGAAAAATGATTTAGGGCATTTTAGGAATAAATTTAGGAAAATGATTTAGGAATTTTAAATAAAACATTGAGAAATTTTATGAATAGATTGGCTACTATCTATTATAAAAATACCCCTCCACCCTACTTAGTTCATCATCCCAAGAAATCTCAAGCAACATAAAATAGTAGTTTCTACAGAGTGTTTTGTAAATCTCTTCTCGATTGGTTTTAATAAAGTGTGTGAGTGTTTCCCACAGAGAGTTGTGTTCAACATGTCATACGACTCAACCTGAGTTAGCTGAATTCTACAAACAGTTAAATGAATTATTGACAGTTGGGTTCATTAGACCAGCAAAAACTATTGTCAATGATCGCCTAAATGGCGAGAACAGACACCAAGCCAACGTCCCTGCTGAAGGAGGGAAACAGAGACAAATGAAAAAAATGGCCAATCAGAAGCGTCGGCCGAAAATTTCAAGACTAAGAGAGAGTACTAATCAATGAGGTTAGACCAACTTCGAGTTCAAAGCAATAATAACCAAAGACCGATGCGAAAGTATTATTGATAAGGGTCACGGTGTTCTAAATGTTCCAACTGAACCTATTACACGATCCAATGTCAAGAAGATTCAATAAACATTCATTTTTCATTTACAAAATTTGATAGACTCGATTCAGCCATTATTTCATGTGTTACAAGCTCATTCGATTGAGGAACAACCATTTGGAACTTCGAAAGTGAATATTTGCACGGTTGAAGTAGCGAATGATGTTGCTATAAATTGCACTTGATTGATAAATTGTTAGAAAATTTTATTTACCATTTTTAATTTCATAATTTGTTGCAGTGGATAGAGGGGCTGGGAGTTACTTGGTGATTTTTTTTTTTTTTGTGGAGATTTAAAGATGGTGGTGGGAGTCAATTATGACCACTACCTTTTTTAGTCGACATTTGAAGAGTTCAAAGTTTGTTGTGTGGAGAGACTATAAATGCTCCCAAAGTACAAGATAAAAAACAATTTTTGGAAGGAATGAAATTAAGATCTCAAGAGACTTTCACCCTTAGAATTTAAGGGTCATTTTTGTCCTCTCTAAGTTTCAAGTAATTCTTGTGATAGATTTCATGTGAGTCATTCAATCAAAACTTGATCAAGTTCGATTGGGGAGTGACTCAATTTAGAACAAGGTTTCAAATCATTCAATCAAAACTTGATCAAGTTCGATTGGGGAGTGACTCAATTTAGAACAAGGTTTCAAATCTTTTCGAGCTTTATCTAATCTAATTCTAACTTTATCTATTGGCTTATCAAAATTTTGTATAAGAAGTGTTAATTTATTTGATTCAAGGGTTCTTCCTTCTCAAAAGCTTGAATCATTGGGCTGGGGATTAAGGTTTCCTTATCAACTATAAACCAGCTAAGTTGTTCACTATCAATTTGAGGGGAGAGTTTCTTAGAACGTTCAGAACTTCTGCTTTTCAATTCTCTTTGGTGTTCTAAGTAGAGCATCCATATTATGAGTATTTATAGTAGAGAAAACACCAATAAATTTCCTAAACTTTCTCCACAAGTTAGCCACTACTAACAGTTCTCCTAAACTTATTCTAGCTAATAATTACTAACAATTATCTTAAAATTGGCAAGACCTCACGCAAAGAAGAAGAATACCTTAGCAAAGAAAGTAGGATATACTTTGATAGAGAAGATGCGAAGAGCCAACGAACCGAGAAGTGGTTTTGAACGGTTCCTAGCAGATTGGAAGAGACTTTTTAATACTGAGATCAGTTGGAAGCGCGTCGAGACACCTGAAGTCAGCCTCATCCTACATCGCTGAGTTCGTGAAGAGTTGGTTGACAGAGATGTCAACCAATTGAGTGGGGGAGGATGTCACGATCATGCTTATCCATGGTGTGTTTGCCTATGACCGCATGTCCGATGTCCAGGTCATGCTTGTCCAAGACGTGTTGTCTATTACCGCATGTCCGTTCTAAATCCCATTTACTTGCTTTCATATTTGATAAATCTTTACTATTATTGTCGTGCCAATACAGAGGTGTATGACCGGTCACCAAAATCATGTCTACACCCGCTAAGGTTAAAATGCCCCAAAATGTACTATAGAGGATGTGACTAGTTGTCAATTCTTCCAACCTGGTGATATGGAATCAACCCAAGGAAAAGTATGAAACAGATTACCTTGATGATCAAGATCAAGAGTAAAGAAAACTCGTTTTTAAACTCGTGATTCGACTCACTCCACAAAAAATTTGATCACTACCACTTGAATGACTATAGCAATGCAAGTTCTAAACACAAGAATTTGCAAAGAAAATCTTAGCACTCAACAAAGCTAAAAAAAAAAAAAAAAAAAAAAAAAAAAAAAAAAAAAAAAAAAAA
>NW_019268560.1:611954-633804 GCF_002738365.1 Cucurbita moschata | reverse complement strand
AACAAAAAAAAAAAAAAAAAAAAAAAAAAAAAAAAAAAAAAATTATATTCCTTTTTAATTTAAAAATGTGATATCCATAATCAAAGAAATAGAGGCTTTATGTAGCATTTACAACCTTAACCTACATGGCACATAACTTCCAAATTAAATTTAGTAGTAAATGAGAAATACCCATAACCTCCATATTAAAATGACTAGTTAATGGTGGAATATGATAACCGTTACAATATAACCTTAACTCCTGTATTAAAAACAAACAAATATTTAAATTATAATTAAATAGTGTAATGAATGAAATAAACTTATTTGTCATCCTTAGACTAGTTTCATACATTTTAGTTGAGTTCATTAAATGCAACTTAAAGTGCATTTAATGTCTCTCTTTCTTGAAGCTCAACTTATCACAACATAAATGGAGGTCTCCAACGTCTTCTAGAATTTCCTTTGATGAGCTCACCATAGTTTGAATATAAGAGTACAAAGTTTGTTGTAGATTCTTGGCTCTTGTCTTTGTAATTGAACCTTGAGGTATGGAAATTCCTTGGTCGTGGTTCATATCATTCTCCCCCTCTTGAGAAGGATTCGTCCTCGAATCCCAACCATCACCTATATCAAAAGGACTCAAATCAACAACATTAAAAGTTGCACTAACACCGTACTTACCTGGTAAATCAATTTTATAAGCATTGTCGTTGATACGCTCAAGAACTTGAAATGGTCCATCTCCTCGTGGTAAAAGCTTAGATTTTCTTTGAGCTTTTCGGAAATGCACCCAAACCCAATCTCTTGGCTTGAAGATGACAATCTTGCGTCTTTTATTAATTCGGGTGGCAACCTTGGAATTTTGCTTCTCAATTTGTTCTTCTACTTGCTTGTGTAGTTTATTATGAACAAACTCAACCTTGGCATTTGCATCAAAATTCACAAACTCTTTTGACGGTATAGGTAACAAGTCAATGGGGGTTAAAGGATTAAAGCCATAAACAATTTCAAAAGGTGTGCATTTAGTAGTACTATGAACAACCCTATTATATGCAAATTCTATAAATGGCAAACAATCCTCCCAAGTCTTAAGATTCTTATCAATAATAGCCCTAAGCATAGTAGTCATGGTTCTGTTAACAACTTCAGTTTGTCCATCCGTTTGAGGATGACAAGTAGTTGAATATATTAGCTTAGTTCCTAACATACCCCATAAAACACGCCAAGAGTTGCTTAAAATTTTACATCACGATTACTAACAATGCTTTTAGGAATGCCATCGTACAACTTCCCTAAAGAACAAGTCAGCAATATATTTTGCATCATCAGTTTTGAGACAAGGAATAAAATGAGTCATTTTACTAAATCGATCAACTACAACAAAGATGCTATCATAACCTTTCCTAGTCCTAGGTAAACCTAAAACAAAATCCATTGATATATCAATCCAATGACCATTAGGAACAGGTAATGGGGAGTATAAACCATGTGGTTGAAGCCTAGACTTAGCTTGTTTACATGCTATGCAACAAGCACAAACTTTATTAACATCATGTCTCATTTTAGGCCAAAAAAAAAAAAATGTTCAGAGCGCATTTCATAAGTTTTAGAAACTCCATGGTGTGCCATTAAACCACCTCCATTAGCTTCCTTCATAAGTAGCTCACGTATGGAACAAGATGGTATGCAAAGTTTGCCTTTTCGGAACAAAAATCCATCTAACAACAAGTAATTATCCACAACGAGTCCTTTTTTCACAAGATTCAACAAAAGGAGCAAAGAACATGTCATGTTGATACAAATCCTTTATGTGTTCAAAACCCAACAACTTAGTATTCAAAGTATTAAGGAGGACATACCTTCGTGATAAAGCATCTGCAACAATGTTCTCCTTACCTTGTTTATATTATATGACATAAGGGAATGTTTCAATAAATTCTAACCACTCAACATGTCGTCTGTTGAGTTTATTTTGTACCCTCAAATGCTTTAAACTTTCATGATCCGTATGACTAACGAACTCCTTAGGCCAAAGATATGTTGTCAGGTTTGCAATGCACGAACCAAAGCATAAAGCTCTTTGCCATAAGTTGGATACCTCAAAGATGCACTAGTTAACTTCTCACTAAAGAACATTAAAGGTCTTTGATTTTGCATTAACACAACACCTATCCCTACTCCACTAGTATCACATTCAATTTCAAAAGTTGACTAAAAATTTGATAATACAAGCAAGGGAGCAGAACTCAATTTTTCTTTCGAAGTATTAAAAGCAAGTTCTTGATCTTTTTCCCATATAAAGGATACATTTTTCTTAACAAGTTCATTCAAGGGTGAAGCAATTGTACTAAAATTCTTAATGAACCTATGGTAGAAACTTGCAAGGCCATGAAAACTTCTTACCTCACTTACGCTTTTAGGTGTAGGCCAATCTTTTATAGTTTTCACTTTCTCCTCATCAACATCAACACCATTAGATGAAACTACAAACCTAAGAAAGTTAACTTTTTCCATGCAAAAGCTACATTTCTTTAAATTTAAATACAAACATTCGTTTCTTAAAGTAGTCAAAACATTGCATACATGGGTAATATGATCATCTAAAGAATTAGAGTAAACAAGGATGTCACCAAAATAAACAACCACAAACTTACCTAAGTATTCTCGTAAGACATGGTTCATTAGTCTCATGAATGTACTAGGTGCATTAGTTAATCCAAAAGGCATAACCAAATATTCATAAAGACCATACTTGGTTTTAAAAGCTGTTTTCCACTCATCCCCAATATGCATGCGAATTTGATGATAACCCGATTTTAAATCAATCTTAGTAAAAAGATTACATCCATGCAATTCATCAAGCATATCATCTAATCTAGGAATTTGATGCCTATATTTTATAGTTATCTTGTTTATAGCCCTACAATCAACACACATACGCCAAGAACCATCTTTTTTAGGTACAAGAATAACTAGAACAGAACAAGGACTCAAACTTTCACATACATACCCTTTAGCAAGGAGTTCACTTACTTGCCTTTGTATCTCTTCAGCCTTCTTTGGATTAGTCCTATATGGTGGTCGGTTTGGAATGGGCGCGCCAGGAATGAAGTCAATCTTGTGTTCAATCCCTCTAAGCGGTGGCAAACTACTAGGCATCTCCTCGGAAAATAAATCTTCAAACTCTTGCAAAAGCACAACAAAATCACTAGGCAAAGAAGGGTTAAGCATGTTAGTAAAGTAACAAGACCCCTTGCACATAAGTACAAGAATAGTTGGGTTAGAGAGCAAAACATTCCTAGGCTCACTTGATCTAACATACAAGCTTATTGATTTGGCTTTTTTCTCGGCTGAGTGCTACTCTCTTGCTTTTCACTCAAACTCTTTTTAACACTTGATTCTTTTTCAATCTCTGCTTTTGCATCAGCCTCTTGCCTTTTCTTTTCAAGTTTGCAATGATCAATAAATACATCTTTTGGAGAAAATGGAACAAGAGTAGTTTTTCTACCATTGTGAGTAAAAGAGTAACGATTTACATACCCATCATACATTACCCAACGATCAAATTGCCAAGGCCTCCCCAGTAGCAAATCTCCAACATGCATGCATACAACATCACATAAAACATCATCAACATATTTTCCAATAGTAAAAGAAACAAGAGCTTGTTGAGTTACCTGTACATCCCCACAATTATTCAACCATTGAAGCTTGTAGGGTCTTGGATGTGGTTGTGTCTTTAAATTAATTATTTTGATCAGAATGGAACTCACAACATTGGTGCAACTACCGCTATCAATGGCAACACTACAAGGTATAGATTGAACAAGACACTGAGTTTGAAATAAGTTCTCTCGTTGGTCTAGGCCGTCCTCCTTAATGTGGGTGTTTAGAGCTCGTCGAGTAACCAAAGATATATGTGTAGGGTCCTCTTCACTAAACTCCTCACTCTCATCAGTTTCCTCATTTATGTCGTCATGTGCCTCTTCTTCCATAACAATTTCTCCTTCCTTGATGGTCATAATTCTTGCATTTGGGCAATCTCTACTATAGTTTCCTACCCCTTGACATCTCCAACACTTTAAATCCCTATTTCAAACATTAGACTTTTCTACTTTTTCTTTCCTTGTTCGAGCTCTCACCTTTCTCAAATTTAGCTTGAGGCTTCTGATTAATCTCTTGATTTCTATGCTTACAATCAATGTTCTTACTATCCTTTTTCCAGTTTAGAAGAATACCGTTGAGATCTTTGTTGGATTTGCCTCTCCATCTTAATTGCAATGTGCAACAACTTCTAGATATCAAAATAAGGCAATAAATCAGTCTTGTCTGCAATCTCTGTGTTTAACCCATTAAGAAACCACGCCATGACATCCTCCATGTCCTCATCGAGATCAAGTCAATCCATCAATATATCCATCTTCTTGTAATAATCCTCCATAGATTTGCGTCCTTGTTTCACTACTTGAATCTTTTGCGTCATGTCCCGTTGAAAATATTGTGGAACAACACACTTCCTCATGGACTCTTTGAACTCGTACCATGAATCAATTGGTGCTTCAAGGTTTCTTCTCCTACTTGACATCAATTTATCCCACCAAATTTGAGCATATTGTTTGAATTGAGCAATGCATAACAGTACCTTCTTTTCATCACTAAAATTATGACCGTTGGACACCGACTCCACCGTTTTCTCCCATTGAAGGTACTCCTCTGGATCGATTTTTCCATAAATCTTGGGAAGTTTTAATTTGATGCTCCCCACGTTACGATTACGTTGTTGTAAATTATGATACCTTCTTCCATGGCCTCTCCCTCGCATCAAGCCACGACCAACCGCATGTGGATTATCCTCATGTTGATCAGAATTGTCGCCCTCATATTGATTGGTTGAGGGTGCAGGTAGTGGAATCCTCTGTCGAGCTTGATTTTGAGTCTCCAATCTTCCTATTCGATTTTTCAACTCTTCTATTCCTCAAATTAGTTTTTCCATGGTTCGTTGTTGTGCTTCTCTCAATCGTGCATCAGTAATGTTAGGATTGTCGTCTGGATTTTCCATGCTACAAAAGAAAGTTAAAAGAAAAAAAAAAGGACCTCACAAGCGCTCCCTCATGTGTGTTCATTCGTGTTTAGCACTCAACACTCGAATCAATGTATCACTCCCTTACAAACTCACCCTCACAATTGAGCACACACAAATCACACTCCAAAAAAATTCGGATGTGAGACAAGCTATGTTATAGAGCTAAGTGCAATTCATAGTGAATAGACAACACACTCAACACATAAACAAGAGTATTAAAGGAGCAATTCGAATAACAACAAAGAATCGAATTAAAGAAAGAACATGAATAAGGACTAATTTAGACGTAGTAACATATGAGAGTTACATTAAGACATTTAACATCAATAAGATTTTTTTTTCTTCCGTTACTAATTGGCAAAATCTAATCAATTTAGCAACAAGAAAATTGGTTTAGAATATCTTAAAGAAGAACAAAGTGTTGATAAGATCGAGATTAACACTTTATAAAATATGTCAACATGAATTAAAGCACAAAAATAATGTTTTTTTTTTTTTTTGCTATATATTTTTAAGATAGAATGTGAACATGCTCCATATACTTAATATATATATAGATGAGAATCAAAAGAGATAAATCCAAGGAAACATACATCCGATCTTGAGCCTAAAGCTTTGATACCAAATGATATAGAATCAACCCAAGGGAAAGAATGGAACGAATTACCTTGATGATCAAGGTCAAGAGTAAAGAAAACTCGTTTCTAAACTCGTGATTCGAATCACTCCACAAGAGGTTTGATCAATACCACTTGAATGACTCATGCAAGTTCTAAACACAAGAATTTGCAAAGAAAATCTTAGCTCTCACCAAAGCTAAAAAAAAAATAGAAATTCTATTCTTTTTAATTTCAAAATGTGATGATAATAATAATAAAAAAAAAGCTTGATATAAGCTTTACAACCTTAACATATGTGACCATAGCTCCCAAATTAAATTGGCATAATGAGAAATACCCATAACCTTCCTATTAAAATGGCTAGTGAATGGTGGAATATGGTAACCGAGGTGGCTTACAATATAACCTTTACCTCCTATATTAAAGACTAGCTTAAGTATGACAAATAAATATTTAAATTATAATTAAATAGTGCAATAATGAAATGGGTTTATTAGTCATCACTAGTTCCATAAATTTAGCTGGAGTTCATTAAATGCCACTTAGAGTGCATTTAATGCATCTTTTTCTTGAAGCTCAACTTTGCACAACATATAAGTAAGGTGTCCAACGTCTTCTAGAATTTCCTTTGATGAGCTTACCATAGCTTGAATATAAGTGTACAAGGTTTGTTGTAGCTTCTTGACTCTCGTCCTTGTAATTAGACCTTGAGGTATGAAATTCCTTGGTCGTGGTTCATATCACACACCTCCCCCTTAAGCTGCACCACGGGCTGGATTGGACCCCGCCACACGAATGGTTTTGGAGTTGCTCTAGATGACGATGCAAACAATGTTGGCCATAAAATAGGCCACATTGTTAGCTAGGCAACAAGCCGCAACAATGGCCACGCAACCAGCCAATGCAACGGCCACACAACTAGCTAATGTGACGGCTACACAACCAGCCAAAAATCCACAACCGGACAAGGGGGAGAATTGGTTAAAAAAACTTTAGACAGTATGACCCCCGTCCGTTCGTCGGTTCAAAGGAAGATCCCACAGTAGCTCAGATGTGGATCGCAACCATGGAAATGACCTTTGAATCAGCCCTAATGACCACAAAGTAACGTGCGCGACATATGTACAACAAAAGGACGCAGAAGTGTGGTGGACAGATAACAAACAGAATATCAACCCAGGAGAGGGGATCACAACATGAGAAATCTTTAAGGAAGCCTTCCTAAAATACTACTATCCAAGGGAAGCCCATATAAAAGAACAACAAGAAATTAAGCACCTGACCTAGGGAGTACACACTATGGATCGGTATGATCAGGAATTCATGAGATTAAAGAGGTTCGCACCATCACTAGCACACACTGAAGAAAAATAGACAGAGAAGTTTGTGTTAGAGTTGAATTCGAAGACCCGCATATTGGAGGCATTTAACCCGAAAACTTACAAAGAGGCCCTGAGGACGACCAAGGTCCTAAAGGAACCTCCAAAGGAGAAAAACTCGGAGCCAACAGCATCCGTAGGAAAGAAGCGTCCCGTCGAGGCCGAACCCAAGAAATTCCAACCGCCACTCCAGAGACCTCGACATTAGGACAGATGACCTGCTCCACCCCCAGTACTTCGATACCTAGTACCAGAAAAACCTCTGTGTCGCGAATGTGGGAAACAACATTGGGGCAGATGTATGGCAGGCTCGAGGGTATATTACAGGTGCGGTCGTGCAGGTCACACGGCCCAATTCTATATTGGAACGAACGCGGGAAACCCAAGGGGACCCCTTAGGGGAGTGATTATTCGAGTACCCACCACGCAAACCCGTGCACAGACCAGGGCGTATGCAACAACCAGTAAAGAGGCGGGAACGTTTGACACCGTGGTGACAGGTACGCTTTCTATACTAGGACACTTTGCATTGACGTTGTTTGATTTGGGTTCTACCCATTCGTTTGTTTCTTTGTCATTTGTTAGTCAAGACTGGTCCGTAGTAGAACCCTTGATGCATGTATTATTGGTCGGTACCGCAACAGCAATAGACCTGGTTACTGAAAATAGAATAAAAGACAGACAAGTTGTAATAGCTAGATGAACCATCCAAGTAGACCTAAAAGTAGTAGATATGATGGATTTTGATGTCATACTAGGAATGGACTGGCTAGCCGAAAACTTTGCTAGCATAGACTGCCATAAGAAAGAGGTAGTATTTACACCTCTAAACGGATTTAGTTTTTAGTTTAAAGGAACCTTCATAGGCACCACCCCAAAAATAATATCGATGATGAAAGCCATACGCCTGGTATAATAGGGGGGTGGGTGATTCTAGCCTGTGCGGTGAACACAACAGAAAAATAGCAATAGATTCGGTAACCATAGTAAACGAATTCCTAGATGTCTTCCTGGAGGAACTTCTCAGAATCCCTCTATCGTGAGCAGTAGATTTTGGAATAGAACTTGAACCAGGAACGAGACCCATCTCTAAAGCCCCATACCGCATGGCCCTAGCAGAACTAAAAGAACTTAAATCACAACTACAAGACCTATTAGATAAAGACTTCATTCGACCTAGTGTATCCCCTTGAGGTGCGCCAATGTTGTTTGTTAAAAAGAAAGATGGCTCTATGCGTCTATGCATTGACTACAGAGAACTAAACAAGAGGACGGTAAAGAACAAATATCCATTACCCCACATCGAGGATCTATTTAACAAACTTCGAGAGGCAATAATGTTTTCCAAAATAGACCTTCGATCAAGATACCATTAAATTAAGATTAAAAACGAAGATATACCGAAAATAGCCGTTGGCCTCACCAACGCTCCAGCGGTGCTCATGGAATTAATGAACCAAGTATTCAAGGAGTGCTTAGACACGTTTGTGATCGTGTTCATAGACGACATCTTGATATACTTGAAAACGGACGAAGAACACCAAGAACACCTCCGAAAAGCCCTAACTATTCTAAGGGAGAACAAGTTGTAGGTCAAATTCTCCAAATGCGAATTTTGGCTACAACAGGTTTCGTTCTTGGAACACGTAGTATCTAAAGACGGAATTTTAGTAGATCCCACCAAGATAGAAGTCGTCACAAAATGGAACGGCCAACTACGGTTACCGAGATATGAAGTTTCGTCAGATTGGCAGGTTACTATCGAAGGTTTGTCCAAGACTTTTCTAGAATAGCCTCGTTTCTCACCCAATTGACACTGACCATAAAAGTCTAAAATACTTGTTCACTAAAAAAGAATTGAACATAAGACAATGTAAATGGCTAGAGTTGGTAAAAGATTACCACCTAGATATCCAGTACCATCCTAGAAAAGTAAACGTAGTCGCTGGCGCACTAAGTCGAATAATAGTACACTCGTCGGCCCTCATCACAAGGGAGCCACGAGTGCGAGTTGATTTCGAACGAGCTGACATAGCAATAGTAACCAAGGAGGTTATAGCCCAAATAGCCCAATTGATAGTGCGTCCCACGCTCAGACAGAGGATCGTAAACTCACAACGTGAGGACCCTAGCCTAAACAAAATCCTAGACCAGTTGACAGTAGGCCCAGTGGATAGTTTTTCTAAGTCAACAGATGATGGACTACTATGTCAAAGACGTTTATGTGTCCCAGTTGTGAGCAAAATAATGAACGAAATCCTAACTGAAGCACACAACTCACCCTTCTCGATAAATCCAAGTGGTATAAAGATGTATCAAGACCTGAAACAACACTTCTAGTGGTGGAGTATGAAAAAGGTTATCGCGGAATACGTGAGTAAATGTCTAGTGTGCCAACAAGTAAAAGCCCCTAGGCAGAAAACCACCGGACTACTACAACCTCTAAGTATACCGGAATGGAAATGAGAAAATATTCCTATGAATTTCATAGTAGGCTTACCCAAGATACTAAAGGGTTACATGGTAATTTGGGTAGTTGTCGATCGATTGACAAAGTCGGCACACTTCCTACTAGGTAAGACCACATATACAATAGACAATTGGGCTCAACTGTACGTGAAAAATTGTGAGGTTGCATGGAGTCCCGGTATCAATAGTGTCGGATCGAGACCCACATTTTAGGTAAGCCTTTTGGCGCGAACTTCAAAAAGCGTTAGGTACCCACCTCGATTTTAGTACTGCCTTCCACCCACAAATTGATGGTCAAACGAAATGATTAAACCAAATCCTAGAAGACATGCTTTTGGAATGTCTTATGGATTTCATGGGGAGTTGGGACACTAAACTACACTTGATAAAATTCTCATACAACAACAGTTTCCAAGCAACAATCGGGATGACACCATTTGAAGCGTTATATGGAAAACAGTGTAAGTCCTGTTAGATAAAAGCCTGTTGGTTTCCTTATTCACGTTTACACGTTTTAATTAGTTTGATTAAATATTTTCCTTTTGTCCATGTGACAAACACGTCGAATGTATTACCAATTTTGTGCGCTGCCATTTCAAAAGAAATGGCATAGATTTAGTTGGCCACTCTCCAGCATTTTTAGGATAGTTAATTGTTTAAATAGGTGAATCGTTTGACATGAAAAAATCAACTCCTTTTTAGCAAATCAAATTGCAATTCTCTCTCTATGTTATTTTTTACGCGTTTTTATTTTCTTCCAACAACTTCCCATCAACAATTTCCTCTCACCAAAAAGAAAAGGATTTCCCTGGCCGATTATCGAAAAACAACAAGTGGTATCAGAGTCTGGTTCAAGCCATCGGTGGTATATCATTACGGAAGAGCCAACCTTATCAACAGTCAATTTGAATAACTCAAGTGGTTAGAGCGCTGACCTAATAACACACAGGTCTCAGGTTCGAATATTAAAAGAAAATGCAAAGCACGAAAATGCACACATCATAGGGTCCATCCTGAGCAGGCTCGTTCACTCCTCCCGCGCCTCCGCCAAGTGCCGGCATCTCCATCACCGCAACAAGGAGACGACCGAGAAGGCCCATGTGGCTCAATCTGAGGGGGACGATTTTCCTGGTACCAGAGGTGGAGCTCAGGCTCGGGTTATTTAGGTTTACTCGTTTTAATTAGTTTGATTAAATATTTTCCTGGACTAGCGCCGGAAGATGGAAGGGCAGGTGCGCCAGCTCGAATAAAAGGTACCGGAGGTGGATCTCGAACAAGAGCTTGGGTTATTTAGGTTTACACGTTTTAATTAATTTGATTAAATATTTTTCTTTTGACCATTTGACACATCAAATGGGGTACCGGAGGAGGTGGAGCTCAGGCTCGGGTTATTTAGGTTTACTCATTTTAATTAGTTTGATTAAATATTTTCCTGGACTAGCGCCGGAAGATGGAAGGGCAGGTGCGCCAGCTCGAATAAAAGGTACCGAAGGTGGATCTCGAACAAGAGCTCGGGTTATTTAGGTTTACTCATTTTAATTAGTTTGATTAAAGATGGAAGGGCAGGTGCGCCAGCTCGAATAAAAGGTACCGGAGGTGGATCTCGAACAAGAGCTTGGGTTATTTAGGTTTACACGTTTTAATTAGTTTGATTAAATATTTTTCTTTTGACCATTTGACACATCAAATGGGGTATCGGAGGAGGTGGAGCTTAGGCTCGGGTTATTTAGGTTTACTCATTTTAATTAGTTTGATTAAATATTTTCCTGGACTGGCGCCGGAAGATGGAAGGGCAGGTGCGCCAGCTCGAATAAAAGGTACTGAAGGTGGATCTCGAACAAGAGCTCGGGTTATTTAGGTTTACTCATTTTAATTAATTTGATTAAATATTTTCCTGGACTGGCGCCGGAAGATGGAAGGGTAGGTGCGCCAGCTCGAATAAAAGGTACCGAAGGTGGATCTCGAACAAGAGCTCGGGTTATTTAGGTTTACACGTTTTAATTAGTTTGATTAAATATTTTTCTTTTGACCATTTGACACGTCAAATGGGGTACCGGAGGTGGATCTCGAACAAGAGCTCGGGTTATTTAGGTTTACACGTTTTAATTAGTTTGATTAAATATTTTTTTTTTTTACCATTTGACACGTCAAATGGATTACCAATTTTGTAGGCGGCCATTTCAAAACAAATGGCACAGATTTAGTTGGCTACTCTCCAGCATTTTTAGGATATTTAATTGTTTAAATAGGTGAATGTGTTGACAAGAAAAAATCACGTCCTTTTTAGCGAATCAAATTGCAATTCTCTCTCTATGTTATTTTTACGCGTTTTTATTTTCTTCCAACAACTTCCCGTCAACAATTTCCTCTCACTAAAAAGAAAAGGATTTCCCTGGCCAATTATCGAAAAACAACAGGTCCCCATTGTGCTGGGATGAAGTAGGAGAACGAGAACTAGTAGGACCCGAGTTGGTCTGCATCACCAACGAGGTAGTACAGAAAATTAGAGCAAGGATGCGTACAGCACAAAGTAGTTAAAAGAGCTATGCTGACGTTAGGTGTAGGAACTTATAGTTCGAAGAGGGGGACCCAGTGTTCCTAAAAGTTGTGCCTATGAAAGGCGTTCTAAGATTCGGATGTAAGGGAAAGCTAAGCCCCCGCTTTATTGGACCTTTCAAAATCCTAGAAAGAATAGGTGCAGTAGCATACAAACTAGTCTTACCACCTTCACTCTCGAGCGTACATGATGTGTTCCATGTGTCCATGTTGAGGAAATATATTACAAACCCTACGCACGTGATAGACTACCGACCCCTCGAGATCGAGGAAAGCTTAAGTTATCAAGAGAACCCGATTAAAATCTTAGCTCAGGAAGTGAAAGCTTTGAGTAATAGAAACATAGGTTTCGTCAAAGTATGGTGGAGAAATCACCAAACCGAGGAAGTGATGTGGGAACGAGAAGAGGAAATAAAAGAAAAATGCCCTGAATTGATCCAGGAGATTGATACTTTCGAGGACGAAAATTCTTTGTAGGGGTAGATAATGTAATGGATCAGATAAAAAAAAATCCACAATCATCGGCGAGACCCACGAGCCTCGCAAAACTTCGAGGGTCACCACAACAACAGACCCCGATCCTTAGTCAAACCACATGTAAGGAAGAAAACAAAAAAAACGTAGAGTTTGAGGAAGAAACCGACGACGCTTCGTCGAAGCCAAACCATACGAAATCAACTTTGAAACCTTTGATCCCCACGAAAACAATTCCAGAGACCTTTACACACCAGGGATAGATTTCGACATTGCTTACACGTCGTACACAATCGAGAAAGGAAGACAGAATATCGGGTTTTCAAAGTCTCTCACATCTTGGGAGTCTCAGACCTTGTCGAGCCAGAATAACACATAAACGAGTTTCGGGGGAAGAGGGGACTCAGGAACGAAAGGAAAACGAGGAAAATGGACATCGAAAATGGCGTTACCGTGGAGAGAGAGAGATCGCTGAAAATTTTTGAATAATCGGACGAAGAAGACGAAGTTCGACTCGAGGTTTGGACCCCGCGACCCAAACTGAGTGCAACCCACTTCAGTCCAAACCTCGGCCGACAACACCCCCAAGGCCCAAACGCCTCAGCCCAAACCAGAAAGCCCAATTACGGCCTAACCCATTAACTGTGACCCGAGACCAAAAATCCAATCAAACCGAGACCCGCAAGCCCAATCCAATACCTGACGCTGACAGCCCAACCCACCTATAATCGTTTTCTTTCAACCCAGGTTTGGTCCACCACTCGCGGTCAGCCCAGACCCGCGATTGCAACCCGAAAACCCGCGCCTTGGCCCAACTTCGGCTACCACACGCGGCTGCTTCTGGTAGTGCCACGTGGCAGCAACTAGCGCAAAACTCCCCTTGGCTCAAGCGGCTTATTCTGCTCGGGAATCCTATTTTCGACCTGTTCGGCATCGTTTCAACCCTCCCGAACTTGATTTCGACTCCGTTTAAGGTAAAATAGATCATTTTAAGGTCGTATTTCACAAATTCAAGTTGGAAATTAATTATGTTTGTGAAATACTAACGAAGGTGTCGAATGATCCAATAGGAACCAACCACCAACTGAAGCGTAGAACATATACGAGGAGCTAGAAGCTTACGTTTAAATTTTAGGGAGTACTTCGGCTAAGGCCTACCAAGTAAGTGGCTCACCCGTCGTAAGTTACGCGTTGTATGTTGTATGTTGGCACATGCCCGTGGATTCGCACGTGTCATTAAATTGTATGCTAGACTGTTATGCTTGAATACGTAAACTTGGAAATGTGAATGTACGCTCTTTAGTATGATGTGATGTGTTGTGCTTATGACGTTTGTGATATTTCTGGATGATTCTCATATGAACGGAACTATAATTTTGAATGTAAACAACATGAAATGTATGACATGTAATCACGATAAATAACATGAAATGTAACCCCATTAGGATTATGAATGATATGTAGACTGAAAAATGAGAAACGATATGACATGCATGAAAAATGATAGCGGTGTTATATTTAATAATGTTGAAAACGAAAAAACGTTGGGACCTCATGCATTATTTGTGCTCATGCATTAGGAGGATACCCCTATTCCATCACGAGGATACGGATGCGTACATCCATTAGGCAGGTGAAGTATCGTTATGTTTTACATAATGCTATCGTAACGGTTACGAATTCTAATGGGTGTCCGGCAAAAGTTGAGCTACCAGTATAGGTTGAATTTCATTTGTATTCGTAGAATAGGTTAGTATAGGTTTAATTCCCGTTAGCATAATTAGTATAGGCTAGTATAGGTTGAATTGTAATCGCATTAATAAATCATAGGTTAGTATAGGACATTTAGTTCGGAGTTGTTTTTTTTTTTTTTTCTTTCTTTCCCTTGTATTAGTTGTTCATGAGTTAATAAATGACAGATTGATGTTGCATTTATAATAAGAGTCCATTTAAATTAAATTCAGCATTAAATGTAGAAGCATTAAGATAAATTTCTCATTTAAAATATAGTAACGACCTTAGATTGAATAGAAAAATTTTAGGGGCGTTACATTTCATATATTGTTCATCATTCATATCATATCGTTTCTCATTCTTCAGTTCTCATATCATACATAATTCTAACGAGTTATATTTCATGTCATTTGTTGTGATTTCATGTCATTCATATCATGCAATATACACACAATTTAGGAGACATAACATTTCATCATATACATATCATAGCATAACATATTGCATCACAATATCTCATATCATAAACATGTCAATTTATACCTTATCAGATTTATCTTCACTTAAATTACGTTAATCTCTGGGTAAGAGGCCATTCTCATTTTTTTTTTCTCAAATTAAATTTGACAAGGTTATTTTTCATTTTTTTTTTTTTTCTTTTTCTTTGTACAAACTGTGATTATTTTAGCTTAAGAGTGGGTTGAGAAGAGATAATTGGGAAAGGGATGAGAGATCAGCGGAGAAAAGTGGAGAAAATTGGTGAGAGTTGTTTGTTTTTTTATTTAGTTATTGATTTATTGATTTATTATATTTTTTAACTAATTTTTTTTATAATTTTTTTTATTTGTGGTCTGTTACACTTTTATCTCGGTGGCACAATTTTCAATCAACCAAAAAAGTTGTTTATTGTAAAACTCTAACCATAACAATAAATGGAGAGTATCTATAATTTACGGGAAATGTGTCTATAACCATAAATGAGATTTGTATGAACATCTATTCAAATGGTCATGGCATGCATTAATTATGCTATTAATAGATTATTAATTGTAGTACATATATTTGTGCATCGAATAATTTTTAAACTCAACCCAATTATTCACCTAAATAAGTGAAATAATAGACTCAATTATGAGGCTGGGTTGGTTTGAGTTGTTCTAGTCGTTTATTCAATTTATTGTTTTTAATAGAAGTAAAATTTTAATGGGTAAAAGGTTAATTTATTTGTTTCAAACATTTGTTTAAGATGTACAACTCAACCCTATATAATTGTATGTGAGCACATACGTCTTTTTTTATAAGAACTCATAAACCAACTATATTTATAAAATTTTCATTTATTTAGTTCAATACAAATTAAATAAGTTCGTAATGTAATCGAAGTTGTACATTGTGAATTGGATTGATCAGGTTTTTTTTGTTGGATTATCGAATTTCTTGTACATTGTGAATTGGATTGATCAAGTTTTTTTTTGTCAGATTATCGAATTTCTTTTAACGAACTTGAAAATTTATGAAAGAGTAATCGCAGTTCACAGGAGGATCATGGGTTTATAGATAAATAACACTATCTCCATCTACGGGTAAAATTAAAATAAAGTGACTAGAGCTCATGCTCAAAATAGACAATATAGGTTTATGGTTCGTAATGTGGTATATTTATTTTCTCCTAATTTTCATTTAAATATTTAAAATAAGTACTCATTTAATTTACAAATAAAATATTTTCAAAACCGAACATTTAACTTATCATTTAATTTACAAATAAAATATTTTCAAAATTGAGCATTTAACTTATTTGTCCACTAACATTTATTTTAATATTTTTGAAATAAATTACCGGTAATGGATCAAATTAAAATAATTATAAAAAAACAGTGAAAATACTCCTAAGAGTTGAAACGTATTAAATAAAGCAAAAATAATAATTGGAAAAAAATTCAAAACTAATATTTAAAATGAGATTTAAAATTCAGTCAATTTTTTTTTTCCTATTTTTGAAAAAATGAGTACAAATAGATCCTATATCTGTTTAATATTTAAAATTAGAAAATAAGTTTCAATCATATCCCTAGTTTTTCTCAGTATTTAACAAAAAAATTTCTTTATAAATAGGAGTAGTGACAAATTTTTTTATAAACGAGCAGTGACCATTTCTTTTTATATAAATAGGAGCAGTGACAATTACATAGCAGAGGGATAATTAAGTTAGGGATAATTAAGTTGGAGTGAAAGAGGGGGGAAAGATGAATCTTACTCATTTCATCCTTATTTTATTCTGGTTTCTTCCGTTAATATCACCTGTCATTGCAGTAAAAAAGGTAATGCCATTTGGCTGATAGTAAAATTAGTTTGCAGTACAAAAGGTAATGCCATTTGCTTGATAGTAAAATTAGTTTTTTTTAGACAGTGTGTTCTTCTTATGTTTACAAAGTATCATGATACGAATTCTAATTTTATTTTTTTGGATTTCAGTCCTATATTGTATTATTAGGATCTCACTCACATGGGTTAGAGGTATCGGCAATAGATGTTCAAAGAGTGGTTGATTCCCATCACAAATTGCTTGGATCCTTCTTGGGGAGGTTTGAAGTTCGATTTTTTTTTCTTTTTATTTGAAAATATAATTAATATTATATTATTTTGAATTAACAAAAATGGAAAAATTTCAGTTCTGAGAAGGCAAAAGATGCCATATTTTACTCGTATAAGAACCATATAAATGGGTTTGCAGCCATTCTAGATGAGGAGGAGGCCACCAACCTTGCAAGTAATACCAAACTATTTTAATTTTAATATATATATATATATATATATATATATATATATATATATATATTTAAATAATAATTTATGGGACAGAGCACCCAGAAGTAGCAGCAGTGTTGCCAAACAAAGCCAAAGAGTTACACACAACTCATTCATGGGAGTTCATGCATTTGGAGAAGAATGGTTTTATTTTCCCTTTTTCTCCTTGGAGGAAGGCTAGATTTGGAAAGGATGTTATTATTGCCAATCTCGACACCGGTATATATATATTATCTTTTACTTATTCATATAACTCATCCGATTAACATGAAATATCTAATTTAGATCATAAAGGTTGAGTTTGATTGTATCCTATTTGGGTTCGAGGTACTGACCATGTACCTAATTTAGATCATAAAATGGTCATAATTTAGATCATAAAGGTTAGTTAAGATGGTGGATTTTATTCCGGTACTATTTACCTAAATTAGATGATAATGATTAGTTAAGACTGTGGATTTTATTTTGGTTATTTGGGGAAATTAAAAATTTAGGTAAATTTAATGTTTTTTTTTTTTTTTTGCTAAAAAAAAAAAGGTGTATGGCCGGAGTCCAAGAGTTTTGGAGAACAGGGCATAACTGGAGGTGTGCCCTCGAGGTGGAAAGGAGGCTGCATGGATAAAACCCCTGATGCAGTGCCTTGTAACAAGTACCATTGTTAATCATATTTTGATATTTTATTATTATTTTTAATTCAGATTAAAGGGTGATTAACTGCATTAATTATGATTAACACAGGAAATTAATCGGAGCAAAGTATTTCAATCAGGGGCTAATCGCGTACTTGAAATCCCACAATTTAACGGATGAACTCCCATTGATCGTCAACTCCACGCGCGACTACGTAGGTCATGGAACCCACACGCTATCGACGGCCGGCGGCAGCTATGTCTCTGGCGTCAGCGTATTTGGGTCTGGTATCGGAACTGCCAAGGGCGGCTCTCCCAAGGCCCGCGTCGCTGCCTATAAGGTCTGCTGGCCGTTCCGCAACGGTGGCGGCTGCTACGACGCCGACATTTTTGACGGATTTGATCAAGCCATCCACGACGGCGTCGATGTCCTTTCGCTTTCCATCGGCAGTCCACCAGATGAATACTATGATGATACCATCGCCATTGCTTCCTTTCATGCACTGAAGAAAGGAATCCCCGTGGTGTGCTCTGCCGGCAACTCAGGCCCGAGCATGGCGACTGCTACTAATATTGCTCCGTGGATTTTGACGGTCGGGGCTAGCACTTTGGACCGTGAATTTCAAGCCCCCATTGAGCTTGGAAACGGGCAACGCTTCTGGGTTTGTTTAAGAATGAATTATAATTTCACATATATATTATATTTGATTTTTATAAGCAAATATCCCTTCCATTATTGCTTAATCTAGGTATCATATTTGTCCTTTGGTTGAACATAAAAATTGTTCCTGGTGATTAGGGGTTGAGCCTTTCGAGACCATTAGCAAGAAGAAAGCTATACCCATTGATAACCGGAGCTCAGGCGAAAGCAACGACCACCTCTGCCGACGATGCCATGCTCTGCAAGCCGAAAACTTTGGATCATTCTAAAGTGAATGGGAAGATCTTGGTTTGCTTGACAGGGGGCTCTTCAAGAATTGACAAAGGAATGCAAGCTGTCCTCGCCGGTGCTGTCGGAATGATTCTCTGCAACGATAGGTTTAGTGGATTTAAAATCATTGCCGATCTCCATGTTCTTCCAGCTTCCCATATCAGTTACAACGACGGTCAAGCTATTTCCTCGTACATTAATTCCAGGAAGTAAACAAATTACAATTTCTTTACTTCTTTATGAATCTTTGTCGGAATGCTTCTCTGATTGTTGTTGTTTTTGACAGAAATCCGATGGGATATTTGATCCCACCGTCGTCCAAAGTTAATACCAAACCTTCTCCGACCATGGCGGCTTTCTCATCCAGAGGACCCAACATAGTTTCTCCGGAAATTATCAAGGTTTGGTTATGAATTACGACACCCATTTGAGATTATCAAGAACAAAGCTCATGAGTTTCTAATTCTTTGCAGCCGGACGTGACAGCGCCGGGAGTGGACATAATCGCGGCATTCTCCGGCGCCGTGAGCCCAACAGGGGAGCCATTCGACAACAGAACAGTTCCATACATAACAATGTCAGGGACTTCCATGTCCTGTCCCCATGTCTCCGGCATTGTCGGCCTCCTCAAAGCTCTCCACCCCCAATGGAGCCCCGCCGCCATCAAATCCGCCATAATGACCTCTGCCACAATTAGCGACAACACAATGAACCTCATCCTCGACGGCGGCTCCCCTATCTTCGCTCCAGCCACCCCCTTCATATATGGGTCAGGGCACATCCACCCCATTGGTGCCATCGACCCCGGCCTCGTCTACGACCTCTCCCCCAACGATTACTTAGAATTCCTCTGCGCCAGCGGCTACAAGGAGAAGAACATTCGAGTATTCGCCGAGGAAAATTACAAGTGCCCTGTTTCTGGTTCTATTTTAAACTTTAATTACCCTTCCATTGGGGTTCAGAACTTGACTGGATGTGTCACCCTTACTAGAAGGTTGAAGAATGTTGGCAGGCCGGGAGTTTATAGAGTCAGAGTTCGACGGCCGAAAGGAGTTAAGGTTTTAGTGAAGCCAAGAGTTCTGAAGTTTCGAAAGATTGGGGAGGAGAAGAGGTTTGAATTGACGATGACCGGAGTTGTGGCGGAGGGTCAAATTGGTTATGGTACGCTAATTTGGACCGACGGCAAACACTTTGTTAAGAGTCCAATTGTAGTTTCTTCTGGCTTTTTTTGAACCCATTTTGTTAGGAGGGATTACTAGATTTCAAGTTTTGAGTTCTGTTACTGAAATCATATAGTTTTTTTTTTTCTTCTCGATATGAACTAGTTCTTAGGAATTCTTTCTTTTTATTTTAAACATTTTCCCGTTAGTTTAATGAATTGTTTTAGTTTACCCAATTATTGAAACAAACAATTTTTTTTAGTTTAACCAATTATTGAAACAAACAATTTCTTTTCATCTCTCTATTTTAAGCAGACTCTCTTCGAAACAGTGTCTAGATTTTGTCCAGATTTTGTGCAGGTCACTTGTTATAATTTGCTAGCTCACTTGTTATCACGTCACCAACTTCCTTGACCTTCTTACATTGGGTAGGTGTCAATTTTCATAATTGTCTATGAGTGATGTTTTTTCTACTACCACCACCATGTTAAGGCCCTTTTGATCTCATTGGTATTTTTTTAAAAGCATGAGAGTGGCATGGCGGGTAGCACACTTGACAAGAGATAGATACACGTGATAGGAAAAAAGATGCAAGCCCCTAATTCAAAATATAGTGTGAGAGGGGCCGAGCTTGGACCAAGCTCAAATGAGTATTGTATGATAGCCTTTGGTGGAGATTATTCCAACATAGACGCTCTGGAAATTGGTGTTTAGTAGACGCTTGAAATTGGTTTTTAGTGGAGATTATTCCAATATAGACGCTGTCAAACAAATTTGGGATATTATGAAGCGAACAAATTAGCACAGCTCAAATTCTCCTTTTAGGAACGGAATATCAGGGTTCTTTCAAATTAGTACTACCTTCTTCCCGCAATTGTAGCAAAGATCTTAAAATTTATTTCTTTGAGAACTCTTGTTGTTCTTCTTCTCCGAGGTTGTTAGTGACTTCTTTCTTTGACAACATTTGCTCTCGAAGGTTGTGCAGTTTTTTAGTGACTTCTTTCTTTGTCAACATTTTTGTATCCATGTGTCTTATTGTTACTACGAGTTTTATTTGTGTAGAATACTTCTTTTTCACTCTTCAGCGTGATACCTCTCATTTGCTTAGCTATAGGTCCTTGGCTGGCGGCTGGCAACTTCTTTTTCACTCTTCGGCGTGATACCTCTCATTTGCTTAGTTATGGCTTCTTAGCTGGTTGGCTAGCAACTTCTTTTTCACTCTTTGGCGTGATACCCCTCATTTGCTTTATTATGGCTTCTTGGCTAGTTGGCTGGCAAATTTTAAAACTTTACAAGTCATAGTTGAGCATGACATTCTTGTTCAGTTATCTCCAGGCAGATCGACTTGATCCTGTGGAAGTATTGAGTCAACGTCATGTCACGTTGTGAAATTGATAACAGCTCGTTCTCCAAAAGTTGTAGTTTCATATTGTTCTTCTTTGAGAACAACATCATGAACATGTCTCATGCTTCTTTCAGTGTCTTGTCATCCCAAATGTGCTCTAACATCTTTTGTTCGGTTGTGGTTTTCAAGGCTAACATTGCTTCTCTCTAGGATTAGGATAGTGTCAAGATCTTTACATATAAACTAGTTTTTAGGAATTTTTTCTTTTTATTTGAAACGTTTCCCCCTTTTTCCTTTTTAGTTTAATCAAACTGTTTTAGTTTAACCCATTGTTTAAACAAACAATTTCTTTTCATCTGTCTATTTCAACAAGCCTCTCTCTAGGACTAGCACACTGTTCAGATCTTTACATCGTTCGTGTGGGTTGGAGTTTACCTGACAAGGAATTTCGCTACCTTAGGACCGTTATAATTATGGCAACCATTCACTGAGGCTGATCGCCTGCTCCTCTGATTTTCCAGCACTGGCAGGCGTCAGCCTCCATACATGGTCTTAAGGTGGTGATTTTTCTGCTACCACCATCTTAACCCTTTTGAGCTTATTCCTATTATGATCTAAGAGAGGTCAGTTTGACCTAGAGATAAATGGTGATAGAAAAAAAAAAAAAAAAAAAAAAAAAA